>NC_057794.1:50628263-50928263 GCF_018294505.1 Triticum aestivum | reverse complement strand
TTGACTTGCTTCTTTGGTTCTTCCTGTCTTTGTAGACTTCTTTCCTGGGCACTTGCAGGCCGCCATCCAAGCCATCGAGGCTGATTGAGGAGGTCGGAGGGCGCAGAGATTGCCGCCGACGCCCCCGAACTCTTGACGAGCACATCCTGAGCATCGAGGCTCGCCTTCGGCCGGCTCACCGGATGCTACGTCGGCTTCAGCGTCTTGGTGCCCAGGCGATTGCCGCCCTGTGGCCGGACATGCAGGCTCCGCGCACCCCCATCCTGACGGCCGACTGGCTAGAGGTCGCGGCTGGTCGTCTTGAGGCCTGGAAGGGCTCTTCGGCCCGAGCTGGAGCGTGCCGGGCCTTGGAGTTCATCAAGGCATGGTATCCAGGGATGGATCTAGACCGGCTGGCCACGCTTCGGTCAGAGGCCCAGCCGGAGCTGGCAGCTGCGGAAGACACCCTCCTCAAGCGTGCTATAGTGATTGCCTAGTACAACGACACCAGCATCTTCGTCCCCGAGCGGTTTGAAGACGGCGAGGAGGTACCGCCGGAGTGGTTTGGGATGAACCCAGACTACGGCGAGTACTCGGCGGAGGTGATTGGCTCCAGCATCGAGGAAGAAGGCGAGGCGGAGGATGGAGGCGAGACGGAGGCACCAGAAGACGGAGTAGATGGCCAGCCTCAGCTCGACCGCGCCTCCAGCAATGAGCCGCGTGCGACCGACCCGACTGCCACCAGAGGCGATCAAGCCGAGACTAGCCAGCCGGCTGCCCCGACGCCTGATGCTGTCGCCTCCTCCGACCCTCCGAATCCGTCTGCTGCTTCCTCGCTTTATTTTATCTGCTTCAATAGTCTTTGAAGAACTTGTTAATTCGCACAATTCCACCCGCGGGGTGTATTTTGAACTTCTGCTCGAAGATTCGGCCAAGGGCCTATGTTATCTAAATATATTTATTCGAGTTCCATCTTTTCTTGCTCATTGCTCTTTTGGCTTTTTTCCTTTGCTGCTTTCTCTTGCTTGCCTGCCTTGCTAATCGGACAGCTGCTCTGCGGACTGCCGCTGGATCAAATGCTTGGCTACTTTGGGAAGGCAAGTACTTAGCCGTTTTTAAGAGTTTTTTGAGCAAGTTGAATAGAAGACGGTAATCCAACTATTCGAGCGTCGGTTTGCGAGAAAGGCTGGAAGCCGTCTTGAGCTATGTTTTATGCTTTGAGTCCTTAGCCATTTTTCATGCGAATGCCCATTCTACCTTACTTCTGCCCACTGTTCAGTCGCTCTGCGAGCTGCGGCTTCTGACAGGAGACAATTTAGGCGTTTACACACTACTTGTCCGACTGCAGGAAGCATTTCATAGTGCAAGGCGGCAAGTCCCCGGGCCGAGTTGTCGAGCCCGGTGCCAAGCGGCATGATGAAGAGTAACATACTTGTAGGCATAATCTTTATCATACAGACAAAAGAGGGCAGTCCCCGAGTTCGTCTCGGGGGGCCCCAAGTCTTGGTACTTTAATACAAAAGGTAGCGTGGTACATACTGCATCAACTGTAAAATCTTTGGAGGAGATTTGCATTCCATGGCCCCTCTGTCTCCTTGCCGGAGTCGTCCCTCTTGCGTGCTCGGGGCTTCTGAGTGTCAATCAGGTAGTAGGAGTCGTTGCCTAGTACTTTGCTGATGATGAAAGGGCCTTCCCAAGGCGCCGACAGCTTGTGCTGGCCGGCTGTTCGCTGGATCAGCTGGAGCACAAGGTCGCCTTCTTGGAAAGATCTTGGCCTGACCTTCCTGTTGTGGCATCGGTGCAGGCTCTCCTGGTAGATGCTGGACCGGCTGAGTGCCAACAGCCGGCCCTCTTCCAGCAGATCGACGCTGTCTTGTCGTGCTTCTTCTGCTTCCTCCTCGGTGTACATGGTGACTCGTGGGGAGTCGAACTCTATGTCTGTTGGGATGACGGCTTCGGCGCCATAGACGAGGAAGAAAGGCGTGAAGCCGGTTGACTTGTTTGGAGTCATGTGCAGACTCCAGTGGACGGCTGGTAGCTCATTGAGCCAGCAGCCAACCGAGCGCTCTAGAGGCTCGATCAGCCGGTGCTTGATGCCGGACAGGATGAGGCCGTTTGCTCGCTCCACCTGGCCGTTTGACTGTGGATGGGCAACGAACGCTAGGTCCAGTCGGATGCCCTGTGTTGCGCAGAAATGGGCCAAGGCACCTTTGGCGAAATTTGTGCCGTTGTCGGTGATGATGCTGTGTGGTATGCCATACCGAATTGTGATATCGGCGATGAAAGTCACGACAGTTGGACCGTTCAGCTTCTTGATTGGCTTCGCTTCTATCCAGTTGGTGAACTTGTCCACTACGACAAGTAAGTGAGTTAAGCCACCTCGTGCTGTCTGGAATGGTCCCACCATGTCTAGACCCCAAACTGCGAAAGGCCAGGCAATGGGGATGGTCTTGAGTGCAGAAGCTGGCTAGTGCGGCTTGGAGCTGAACTTCTTGCACCCTTTGCATTTTTGGACCAACTCCTTGGCCTCTTCCAAGGCAGTTGTCCAGAAGAAACCGTGTCAAAAGGCTTTGGCGACGAGTGCTCTTGAAGCCGCATGGTGGACGCACTCGCCTTGATGGATGTCTTTGAGAATCGCTTGGCCTTGCTCTGGCTCTACGCAGCGCTGGTAGACACCAGTGACACTGCTCCTGACCAGCTCTCTGTTGACTATGGTGTAGGCTGCCGCCCGGCGTTGTAGTTGCCGAGCTGAGGTCTCATCAGTTGGCAGCTCTTTGTTCACTAGGAACTTGAGTATGGGCTGGGCCCATGAGGGTGCTGCTATTTCTTCGACTGCCAGAACTACGACTTGGACGAGGGCGGTTGGGCTGGGAGGCGGTGGGTTGGAGTCAACAACTGCTCCCTGGGTTAATGAAGTCCCCAGGCCGACTGGCGCGGCCCTTGGGCCGAGTTCTGGAGTCTTTGAGTCCGCCGCCGTGGTCCCCGGGCCGGGTTCGACTGTGGCGGCTTTGGAGTCATCCGCCAAAATCCCTGTACTGACTGCCGGAGCTCTGGAGTTGGATCTGACGTCTTCGGGGGGAGCCGACACAAAAATGGAGTTTGATTCTGGTGAAGGCTTGACAGACGGCTTGAGGAGGCGTTGAAGGGCGACGCCAGATGGTATTGCTTGGCGGGTAGAGCCGATTCGTGCCAAGGCATCTGCTTGGTCATTGTCGTTTCTTGGCACATGGAGGAACTCGCACCCTTCGAAATACCCGCTGAGCTACTACATGAGGAAATGGTAACTCGCCATGTTTGCGTCTTTAGCGTCCCAGTCGCCAGATAATTGCTGGACCACTAAGTCCGAGTCACCATAACACAACTTCTTTGGCAAGCCGGAGCCCGTGAATGAGCGCCTCATACTCGGCGACGTTATTGGAGGCGGCGAAATGGATTTGTAATGTGTATTTGAGCTTGTCGCCTTTAGGAGAGGTGAGGACGACGCCGGCTCCCAAGCCGGTGCGCATCTTGGAGCCGTCAAAATGCATCCGCCAATGGGTGGAGTCAGGAGCTGGAGGTAGGTATTGTTGGGGAACGTTGCAGAAAACAAAAATTTTCCTACGGTTTCACCAAGATCCATCTATGAGTTCATCTAGCAACGAGTGATCAGATTGCATCTACATACCTTTGTAGATCACGCGTGGAAGCGTTCAAAGAACGGGGATGAGGAAGTCGTACTCGACGTGATCCAAATCACCGGAGATCCTAGCGCCGAACGGACGGCACCTCCGTGTTCAACACACGTACGGTCAGCGGACGTCTCCTCCTTCTTGATCCAGCAAGGGGGAAGGAGAGGTTGATGAAGATCCAGCAGCACGACGGCGTGGTGGTGGATGCAGCAGTCACCGCAGCAGGGCTTCGCCGTTCTTCTGCGAGAGGGAGAGGTGTAGCAGGGGAGAGGGAGGCGCCAAGAGTCAAGGGTGCGGCTGCCCCTCCCTCCCCCCCTTTATATAGGCTCCCCAAGGGGGGCTCCGGCCCTAGGAGATGGGATCTCCTAGGGGCGCGGCGGCCAAGGGTGGAGTGGCCCCCACGGCTAGTGGGGCGCCCCCCCACCCTAGGGTTTCCAACCCTAAGCGCAGGGGGTGGGCCAAGGGGGGCGCACCAGCCCACTATGGGCTGGTTCCCCTCCCCACTTCAGCCCATGGGGCCCTCCGGGATGGGTGGTCCCACCCGGTGGACCCCCGGGACCCATCCGGTGGTCCCGGTACAATACCGGTGACCCCCGAAACTCTCCCGATGGCCGAAACTGCACTTCCTATATATAATTCTTCACCTCCGGACCATTCCGGAACTCCTCATGACGTCCGGGATCTCATACGGGACTCCGAACAACTTTCAGGTTACTGCATATTCATATCTCTACAACCCTAGCGTCACCGAACCTTAAGTGTGTAGACCCTACGGGTTCGGGAGACATGTAGACATGACCGAGATGGCTCTCCGGTCAATAACCAACAGCGGGATCTGGATACCCATGTTGGCTCCCACATTCTCCTCGATGATCTCATCGTATGAACCACGATGTCGAGGATTCAAGCAACCCCGTATACAATTCCCTTTGTCAATCGGTACGTTACTTGCCCGAGATTCGATCGTCGGTATCCCAATACCTCTTTCAATCTCGTTACCGGCAAGTTACTTTACTCGTACCGTAATGCATGATCCCGTGACCAGGCAATTGGTCACTTTGAGCTCATTATGATGATGCATTACCGAGTGGGCCTAGAGATACCTCTCCATCATATGGAGTGACAAATCCCAGTCTTGATCCGTGTCAACCCAACAGACACTTTCGGAGATACCCGTAGTATACCTTTATAGTCACCCAGTTACGTTGTGACGTTTGGTACGCCCAAAGCACTCCTACGGTATCCGGGAGTTACACGATCTCATGGTCTAAGGAAAAGATACTTGACATTGGAAAAACTCTAGCAAACGAACTATACGATCTTGTGCTATGTTTAGGATTGGGTCTTGTCCATCACATCATTCTCCTAATGATGTGATCTCGTTATCAATGACATCCAATGTCCATAGTCAGGAAACCATGACTATCTGTTGATCAACGAGCTAGTCAACTAGAGGCTTACTTGGGACATGTTGGTGTCTATGTATTCACACATGTATTACGATTTCTGGATAACGCAATTGTAGCATGAATAAAAGACAATTATCATGAACAAAGAGATATAATAATAATCCTTTTATTATTTCCTCTAGGGCATATTTCCATCAGTCTCCCACTTGCACTAGAGTCAATAATCTAGTTACATTGTGATGAATCGAACACCCATGGAATTCTGGTGTTGATCATGTTTTGCTCTAGGGAGAAGTTTAGTCAACAGATCTGCTACATTCAGGTCCGTATGTACTTTACAAATATCTATGTCTCCATCTTGAACATTTTCACGAATGGAGTTGAAGCGACGCTTGATGTGCCTAGTCTTCTTGTGAAACCTGGGCTCCTTGGCAAGTGCAATAGCTCCAGTGTTGTCACAGAAGAGTTTGATCGGCCCCGACGCATTGGGTATGACTCCTAGGTCGCTGATGAACTCCTTCACCCAAATTGCTTCATGCGCTGCCTCCGAGGCTGCCATGTACTCCGCTTCACATGTAGATCCTGCCACGACGCTCTGCTTGCAACTGCACCAGCTTACTGCCCCACCATTCAAAATATACACGTATTCGGTTTGTGACTTAGGGTCATCTAGATCTGTGTCGAAGCTAGCGTCGATGTAACCCTTTACGACGAGCTCTTCGTCACCTCCATAAATGAGAAACATTTCCTTAGTCCTTTTCAGGTACTTCAGGATATTCTTGACCGCTGTCCAGTGTTCCTTGCCGGGATTACTTTGGTACCTACCTACCAAACTTACGGCAAGGTTTACATCAGGTCTGGTACACAACATGGCATACATAATAGAACCTATGGCTGAGGCATAGGGGATGGCACTCATCTCTTCTATATCTTCTGCCATGGTCGGACATTGAGCTGAGCTCAATTTCACACCTTGCAACACAGGCAAGAACCCCTTCTTAGACTGATCCATATTGAACTTCTTCAATATCTTATCAAGGTATGTGCTTTGTGAAAGACCTATGAGGCGTCTTGATCTATCTCTATAGATCTTGATGCCTAATATATAAGTAGCTTCTCCAAGGTCCTTCATTGAAAAACTCTTATTCAAGTAGGCCTTAATGCTGTCCAGAAGCTCTATATCATTTCCCATCAAAAGTATGTCATCTACATATAATATGAGAAATGCTACAGACCTCCCACTCACTTTCTTGTAAACGCAGGCTTCTCCATAAGTCTGCATAAACCCAAACGCTTTGATCATCTCATCAAAGCAAATGTTCCAACTCCGAGATGCTTGCACCAGACCATAAATCGAGCGTTGGAGCTTGCACACCTTGTCAGCATTCTTAGGATCGACAAAACCTTCCGGCTGCATCATATACAATTCTTCCTTGAGGAAACCATTAAGGAATGCCGTTTTAACGTCCATTTGCCATATCTCATAATCATAGAATGCGGCAATTGCTAACATGATTCGGACGGACTTCAGCTTCGCTACCGGTGAGAAAGTCTCATCGTAGTTAACCCCTTGAACTTGTCGATAACCCTTAGCGACAATCCGAGCTTTATAGATGGTCACATTACCATCCGCGTCTGTCTTCTTCTTAAAGATCCATTTATTTTCTATCACTCGCCGCTCAACGGGCAAGTCAGTCAAAGTCCATACTTCGTTTTCATACATGGATCCTATCTCGGATTTCATGGCTTCCAGCCATTTGTCGGAATCCGGGCCCACCATCGCTTCTTCATAGTTCGAAGGTTCACCGTTGTCTAACAACATGATTTCCAAGACAAGGTTGCCGTACCACTCTGGTGCGGAACGTGTCCTTGTGGACCTACGAAGTTCAGTAGCAACTTGATCTGAAGTTTTATGATGATCATCATTAACTTCCTCTCTAGTCGGTGCAGGCACCTCAGGAACATTTTCTTGAGTTGCACCATTTTCCAGTTCAAGAGGTAATACTTCATCAAGTTCTACTTTCCTCCCACTTACATCTTTCGAGAGAAACTCCTTCTCTAGAAAGGATCCATTCTTGGCAACAAAGATCTTGCCTTCAGATCTGAGGTAGAAGGTATACCCAATAGTTTCTTTAGGGTATCCTATGAAGACGCATTTTTCTGACTTGGGTTCGAGCTTTTCAGGTTGAAGTTTCTTGACATAAGCATCGCATCCCCAAACTTTTAGAAACAACAGCTTAGGTTTCTTCCCAAACCATAATTCATATGGTGTCATCTCAACGGATTTCGACAGAGCCCTATTTAAATTGAATGCGGCAGTCTCTAATGCATAGCCCAAAATGATAGTGGTAAATCGGTAAGAGACATCATAGATCGCACCATATCTAATAGAGTGCGATTACGACATTCGGACACACCATTAGACTGAGGTGTTCCAGGCGGCGTGAGTTGTGAAACTATTCCACTTTTTCTTAAGTGTGTGCCAAATTCATGACTCAAGTATTCTCCTCCACGATTTGATCGCAAGAACTTGATTTTCCTGTCACGTTGATTCTCAACCTCACTCTGAAATTCCTTGAACCTTTCAAAGGTCTCAGACTTGTGTTTCATTAAGTATACATACCCATATCTACTCAAGTCATCAGTGAGGGTGAGAACATAACGATAACCACCGTGAGGCTCAACACTCATTGGACCACACACATCAGTATGTATGATTTCCAATAAGTTGGTTGCTCGCTCCATTGTTCCTGAGAACGGAGTCTTGGTCATTTTACCCATGAGGCATGGTTCGCACGTGTCAAATGATTCGTAATCAAGAGACTCTAAAAGTCCATCTGCATGGAGTTTCTTCATGCATTTGACACCTATGTGACCAAGGCGGTAGTGCCACAAGTATGTGGGACTATCATTATCAACCTTACATCTTTTGGTACTCACACTATGAATATGTGTAGCATTACGCTCGAGATTCATTAAGAATAAACCATTCACCATCGGAGCATGACCATAAAACATATCTCGCATATAAATAGAACAATCATTATTCTCGGATTTAAATGAGTATCCATCTCGTATCAAACGAGATCATGATACAATGTTCATGCTCAAACTTGGCACTAAATAACAATTATTGAGGTTCAAAACTAATCCCGTAGGTAAATATAGAGGTACCGTGCCGACGGCGATCACATCGACCTTGGAACCATTCCCGACGCGCATCGTCACCTCGTCCTTCGCCAGTCTCCGCTTATTCCGCAGCTCCTGCTTTGAGTTACAAATGTGAGCAACTTCACCAGTATCAAATACCCAGGAGCTACTACGAGTACTGGTAAGGTACACATCAATTACATGTATATCACATATACCTTTCGTTTTGCCGGCCTTCTTGTCCGCTAAGTATTTGGGGCAGTTCCGCTTCCAGTGACCACTTTCCTTGCAATAAAAGCACTCAGTCTCGGGCTTGGGTCCATTCTTTGGCTTCTTCCCGGCAGCTTGCTTGCCGGGCGTGGCAACTCCCTTGTCGTCCTTCTTTAAGTTCTTCTTACCCTTGCCTTTCTTGAACTTAGTGGTTTTATTCACCATCAACACTTGATGTTCCTTTTTGACTTCTACCTCTGCTGATTTCAGCATTGCAAATACTTCAGGAATGGTCTTTTCCATCCCCTGCATATTGAAGTTCATCACAAAGCTCTTGTAGCTCGGTGGAAGCGACTGAAGGATTCTGTCAATGACCGCGTCATCCGGGAGATTAACTCCCAGCTGAGTCAAGCGGTTATGTAACCCTGACATAGTGAGTATGTGCTCACTGACAGAACTATTTTCCTCCATCTTACAGCTGAAGAACTTGTCGGAGACTTCATATCTCTCGACCCAGGCATGAGCTTGAAAAACCATTTTCAGCTCTTCGAACATCTCATATGCTCCGTGTCTCTCAAAACGCTTTTGGAGCCCCGGTTCTAAGCTGTAAAGCATGCCGCACTGAACGAGGGAGTAATCATCAGCACGGGTCTGCCAAGCATTCATAATGTCTTGTTCCACAGGGAGAACAGGTGCGTCACCTAGCGGTGCTTCTAGGACATAATCTTTCTTTGCAGCTATGAGGATGATCCTCAGGTTCCGGACCCAGTCCGTATAATTGCTGCCATCGTCTTTCAGCTTGGTTTTCTCTAGGAACGCGTTGAAGTTGAGGACAACGTTGGCCATTTGATCTACAAGACATATTGTAAATATTTTAGACTAAGTTAATAATAATTAAGTTCATCTATTTAATGAACTCCCACTCAGATAGACATCCCTCCAGTCATCTAAGTATAACATGATCCGAGTTAACTAGGCCGTGTCCGATCATCACGTGAGACGGACTAGTCAACATCGGTGAACATCTTCATGATGATCGTTTCTTCTATATGACTCATGCTCGACCTTTCGGTCTTCTGTGTTCCGAGGCCATGTCTGTACATGCTAGGCTCGTCAAGTCAACCTAAGTCTTTGCATGTGTAAATCTGTCTTACACCCGTTGTATCTGAACGTTGGAATCTATCACACCCGATCATCACGTGGTGCTTCGAAAAAACGAACTTTCGCAACGGCGCACAGTTAGGGGGAACACTTTCTTGAAATTATTATGAGGGATCATCTTATTTACTACCGTCGCTCTAAGTAAACAAGATGCAAAAACATGATAAACATCACATGCAATCAAATAATAATAGTAACATGATATGGCCAATATCACATAGCTCCTTTGATCTCCATCTTGGGGCTCCATGATCATCTTGTCACCGGCATGACACCATGATCTCCATCATCGTGTCTCCATGAAGTTGCTCGCCAACTATTACTTCTACTACTATGGCTAACTTGTTTAGCAATAAAGTAAAGTAATTTACATGGCGTTTCTCAATGACACGCAGGTCATACAAAAATAAAGACAACTCCTATGGCTCCTGCCGATTGTCATACTCATCGACATGCAAGTCGTGATTCCTATTACAATAGCATGAACATCTCATACATCACATATATATCATTCATCATTCATCACAACTTTGGCCATATCACATCACAAAACATTTGCTGCAAAAACAAGTTAGACGTCCTCTAATTGTTGTTGCAAGTTTTACGTGGCTGCAATAGGGTTCTAGCAAGAACATTTTCTTACCTACGTGAAAGCCACAACGTGATTTGTCAACTTCTATTTACCCTTCATAAGGACCCTTTTCATCGAATCCGCTCCAACTAAAGTGGGAGAGACAGACACCCGCCAGCCACCTTATGCAACTAGTGCATGTTAGTCGGTGGAACCGGTCTTACGTAAGCGTACGTGTAAGGTTGGTCCGGGCTGCTTCATCCCACAATACTGCTGAAGCAAAATAATACTAGTAGCGGCAAGAAAGTTGACAACATCTACACCCACAACAAATTGTGTTCTACTCGTGCAAAGAGAACTACGCATAGACCTAGCTCATGATGCCACTGTTGGGGAATGTTGCAGAAAACAAAAATTTTCCTACGGTTTCACCAAGATCCATCTATGAGTTTATCTAGCAACAAGTGATCGGATTGCATCTACATACCTTTGTAGATCACGCGCGGAAGCGTTCAAAGAACGGGGATGAGGAAGTCGTACTCGACGTGATCCAAATCACCGGAGATCCTAGCGCCAAACGGACGGCACCTCCGTGTTCAACACACGTATGGTCAGTATGACGTATCCTCCTTGTTGATCCAGCAAGGGGGAAGGAGAGGTTGATGAAGATCCAGCAGCACGACGGCGTGGTGGTGGATGCAGCAGTCACCGCAGCAAGGCTTCGCTGTTCTTCTGCGAGAGGGAGAGGTGTAGCAGGGGAGAGGGAGGCGCCAAGAGTCAAGGGTGCGGTTGCCCCTCCCTCCCCCCTTTATATAGGCTCCCCAAGGGGGGGTGCCGGCCCTAGGAGATGGGATCTCCTAGGGGGGGCGGCGGCCAAGGGTGGAGTGGCCCCGAAGGCAAGTGGGGCACCCCCCCACACCCTAGGGTTTCCAACCCTAGGTGCAGGGGGTGGGCCAAGGGGGGCGCACCAGCCCACTATGGGCTGGTTCCCCTCCCCATTTCAGCCCATGGGGCCCTCCGGGATGGGTAGTCCCACCCGGTGGACCCCCCGGGACCCATCCGGTGGTCCCAGTACAATACCGGTGACCCCCGAAACTCTCCCGATGGCCGAAACTGCACTTCCTATATATAATTCTTCACCTCCGGACCATTCCGGAAGTCCTCGTGACATCCGGGATCTCATCCGGGACTCTGAACAACTTTCGGGTTACTACATATTCATATCTCTACAACCCTAGCATCACCGAACCTTAAGTGTGTAGACCCTACAGGTTCGGGAGACATGTAGACATGACCGAGATGGCTCTCCGGTCAATAACCAACAGCGGGATCTGGATACCCATGTTGTCTCCCACATGCTCCTCGATGATCTCATCGGATGAACCACGATGTCGAGGATTCAAGCAACCCCGTTTACAATTCCCTTTGTCAATCGGTACGTTACTTGCCCGAGATTCGATCATCGGTATCCCAATACCTCGTTCAATCTCGTTACCGGCAAGTCACTTTACTCGTACCATAATACATGATCCCGTGACCATACACTTGGTCACTTTGAGCTCATTATGATGATGCATTACCGAGTGGGCCCAGAGATACCTCTCCATCATATGGAGTGACAAATCCCAGTCTTGATCCGTGTCAACCCAACAGACACTTTTGGAGATACCCATAGTATACCTTTATAGTCACCCAGTTACGTTGTGACGTTTGGTACACCCAAAGCACTCTTACGGTATCCGGGAGTTACACGATCTCATGGTCTAAGGAAAAGATACTTGACATTGGAAAAACTCTAGCAAATGAACTATACGATCTTGTGCTATGTTTAGGATTGGGTCTTGTCCATCACATCATTCTCCTAATGATGTGATCTCGTTATCAATGACATCCAATGTCCATAGTCAAGAAACCATGACTATCTGTTGATCAACGAGCTAGTCAACTAGAGGCTTAGTAGGGACATGTTGGTGTCTATGTATTCACACATGTATTACGATTTCCGGATAACACAATTATAGAATGAATAAAATACAATTATCATGAACAAGGAAATATAATAATAATCCTTTTATTATTGCCTCTAGGGCATATTTCCAATAGGTACTAGGTCTCGGCACAGTCGACGAGGAAGTCGGCCAGTGCTTGTGACTTGATAGCGGTGCGGGGCTTGTAGTGGATGGTGTAAGGAGCCAGCTCTATGGCCCACTTGGCCACTCGGCCAGAAGCATCTCGGCTACCAATGATCTCGGCAAGTGGGGCCGTGCAGACTATCGTGATTGGATGCTCTTGAAAGTAAGGCTTCAATTTCTTGGCAGTAAAGTGTACACCATAGCACATCTTCTGGTAGTGGGGGTAGTTCTGCTTGGAGGTCGACAGTACTTCGCTCAGGTAATATACCGGTCTCTGGATAGGCAGTGCCTTGCCTTCCTTCTTGCGTTGCACTACAATGACCGTGCTGACCACCCGGCTGGTGGCGGCGATGTACAGGAGCATAGGTTCCTTGGGAGTCAGAGCCGCCAGGACGGGTGGAGTAGTCAGCATCTTCTTCAACTGGAGAAAAGCTTCGTCCGCCTTACGGTTCCACTCGAAAAAAGTGGTCTTCTTCATGAGTTGGTATAAGGGGAGAGCTTTCTCGCCCAGCTGACTGATGAATCGCCTGATGGACGCCAAGCAGCCAGTAAACTTTTGCACATCCAGCAGTCGGCTGGGTACCTCCATTCTCTCATTGGCCTTGATCTTTACTGGGTTGCATTCTATGCCGTGTTCAGAGACCATGAAGCCAAGGAGCTGGCCGGCTAGTACTCCGAAGACACACTTCTCGGGATTGAGCTTGATCTGGAATCAGCATAGGTTCTCAAAGGTCTCCTTGAGATCTTCCAGCAGCGTTCCACGCTTTTCCGTCTTCACCACCACGTCGTCTATGTAGACGTGGGCGTTCTTGCCGAGCTGCTTGAGGAGGCACTTCTACATGCAACACTCAAAGGTAGCGCCGGTGTTCCTTAAGCCGAACGTCATGGTGAGGTAGCAGAAGGCTCCAAACAGCGTGATGAAGGCGGTCTTTAGTTTGTCAGCCGGGTTCAACTTGATCTGGTGATATCCTGAGTATGCATCCAAAAAACTCAACAGCTCGCATCCGGCTGTGGAGTCTATCACCTGATCGATTCTTGGTAGAGCAAATGGGTCCTTGGGGCAGGCCTTGTTGAGGCTCGTGTAGTCAATACACATTCTCCACTGCTTGTTCTTCTTCAGTACCAGGACCGGATTTCCTAGCTATTCTGGAAAGAACACTTCCATAATGAAGCCGACTGCTAGGAGTTGGGCTATCTCTTCTCCGACAACTCTTCTCTTCTCTTCTGATAGGCGGCGCAGGGGCTGCCTGACCGGCTTTGCATCAGATCGGACATGTAACTTGTGCTCGGCGAATTCCGTCGGTACACCTGGCATGTCTTTGGGGGACCATGCGAAGATGTCTCGATTCTCACGGAGGAAATCGACGAGCTCGCCTTCCTATTTGCTGTCGAGGTTTCCCCTACGACGGCGTACCTCTCTGGGTGCTCCGAATCCAAGGGTATCTTCTTTGTCTCTTTGGCCGGCTTGAACGAACCCTCAGCCTCCGACTCTTTTGGGTTGGGCGATACCTCAGGCTTCTTGCCGGCCATCGCCACAACTCGCTCAAGGAGCCGCTTCTCGGCCGGGATTACTAGGGACTCGGCCAGCCGACTGCTCTTAGCCGCACAAGCAGATGACTTCCGGTAGTCGCCAGCCACAGTCAGAATTCCCCTGGAACTGGGCATCTTCATCTTGAGGTAGGCGTAGTGGGGGACCGCCATGAACTTGGCCAAGGCGGGTCGGCCAAGTAGCGCATGGTATGGGCTCTCAAGGTCCACCACCTCAAACCAAACAGACTCTCTGCAGAAGTGATCTTTGTCTCCAAAGAGGACGTCCATCAGGATCTTGCCGATTGGCGAGCAGGAAAGACCAGGAACAATGCCGTGGAACACAGTTCGGCTGTTTTGAAGCTGTCTTTGCTTGATTCCTAACTTCTCCATGGTGTCCTTGTACAGGATATTGATGCTGCTGCCTCCGTCTATCAGAACTCGCGAGAAACGCACGACTCGTCTGTCCATAGCAAAGGTGGCGTCCAGGACCAAGGCATAGGAGCCCGGACTCGGCATCACTTCTGGGTGGTCAGCCCTGCACCAGCTGATGGGCTTCTCGGACTAGTGCATGAACTCTAGCGTCTCCGACGCTACTGCATTCACCTCTTGTCGCTGCAGCTGCTTGCTGCGTCGATCATCAGCCACACTGGTGAACACCATGTAGGCTTCGTGCTCTTCAGGGTATTCATCTTGTACCGTGCCGACTGGCCTGACAGCCGGCTGCTGGGGCGGCGGCGGTGGCGGCTACCCAGAAGGCGGGGGAGGCAGGAGGCCGTCTCCCTTGGCGATCCTGGTGAGCCAGTGGCAATTTCGGGTGGTGTGATTCGACGGCTTCGCGCCGCTATGGAACTTGCAAGGTCCATCCAAGGTCTGCTCATAGGAGAAGGCCGGCAACCAGTTTGGCTTGCCGCCTTTCTGTCGCTTGGGCGGGGGCTGCTCATCTGGCTGCTGGGCTTCAACGGTCGCGACCTGCCGGCTGCTGGAAGCCGGCTATGGGGCCTTGCGCTTGTGGTCGCCCTGCTATTGTCGCCGGCTGGCGTCTGCCGCCGGAGTTCTTGGAGCTTGAGGAGCCACTTTGCCAGTTGTGCTGATTTCAATCTCCGCCTTCATGGAGGAGTCGGCCGTGGCGTACTTGTCTGCTATGATCAGCAGCTCGTCGAGGGTTTCTGGCTCGTCGCAGAGGAGCTTGTGCTTGAGGAGGGTGCCTTCTCTGCACCCGGCTGTGAAGTACTCGATGGCCTGCACCTCGTGCACGCCCTCACAGGAGTTTCGAAGCTCGGCCCAACATGTGAGGTAATCGCGAGTCGACTCGTCGAGGCCTTGCACGCACAAGGAGAGCTGACGAGGCTTGGGAGGACGCTTGTACGTGCTGGTGAAGTTACGGACGAATGCTTCGGTGAAGTCGACCCAACTGTTGATGCTGCGGGGCTTTAGGCTGTTCAGCCATGTCCGGGCCGTGCCCTGGAGCATGAGCAGAACGTACTTTACGGTGACACGCTTGTTGCCGTTTGCTATGCTGACAGCCGTGGAGTACTCAACTAGCCAGTCTTCCGGCTTCATGGAGCCGGTATACTTGGGCGTGTCTCTTGGGAGCGTGAACCCTCTGGGAAAGGGCTCGTCCCGAATGCTGGACCCGAAACAAGGCGGACCCAGCTCGTCTTCTTCTTCCAGCGCTAAGGACGGTGAAGTCGGTCGATCCGGTGGCGGGCGTCATTCTCTCCAACTCCCTCTCGGCGGCCATGGCGGTCTCCGAGAGTCGGATGGTCAACAGGCGGCGGGGAGACTCGCCTCTCCCTGCGGGGAGGGGGAGGCGGACAGTCGTCCCGTCGTTCCACTGCTCTCGGGCGGCCATCTCGGTCGCGCTCTATGGTAATGCGAGTCCGACTGTGGCCGATAGCCGGCTCCTTGTCCCTTCTTCCTCGGGCGCCGCCAGTCGGCGTCGGAGATGTCGCGCCTTGATCTCGGTGAAGGTCGTCGTTTGGCCACTGCGGTGCCTCCGTGCGGTAGCCGGCCTCGTTCTGCGCGGCGGCCGCGTCGAGGAGCCGCTGGACTCGCTCCATCATGAGGTGGCTCTCTTCGCCCTCGAAATTGTCCAACTCATCCGCCGCTGCCTGGGCGGCTCGGATGTTCTCCGCTGGTGTAGCGTACACAGGGCGGCTTGCCCCAAACAGGTTGGCGATGGCTACGCCGCGCTGCTGGACCGCGCCAAGGCGGCTGGGCCCCGCCAGGGCCGGCGAGCCGCCGACGGCGCGATCCATCTCCTGCTAGTAGGCTTATGACAAGCATCTCATGCTGGCCAGCTTCTTCGCGCCTTCAACGAGCTGGAGGCGGCGCGCCTCCAATGTCTCTGCATCAGCGTCCTCCGGAATGGGTGCAGTTAGGTCTTGCAGCGCCACGCCGAGTGAGTCGTGCGCTCCTCCACCGGGGGGCTCGTCATGACTGATGACGAGCACCTCGGTGACGGTGCTTCCGTTGCTCTCCGCGCGAGGGAGAGGTTCATCGTAGACCACCATGTTGGTGGGGAACGCGTCGAGCGACACGGTGTCGGAGTCGACCAGCATCGGGTCGGTGGAGCCCACAGACTCCAAGTCTACGGCAGGCTTGCCGGAAACGTGGAGTTGATCGAGGAGGCCCGCGAGGAGGCTCTCGAGGCCGCCCGTGCCTGCGTTGGATGCAGGTTCGTCGGAGAGGCGGACCTCACCGACAAGTTTGGCCAGGCAGCTGGCTGCGCAGGCGATCTCAATGCCTCTTAGCGTGTCGGTGCAAACTCCGTCTGGCGTGCCTGGCTGGCTGCGCTCGCCAGGGAGAAAAGGGGTTCCCGTCCAGAACAGGTCTCCGGATGGCGGTGCACCAGGCCCCACGGCGGGCGCCAAATGTCGGGGGTTTGGTGCAACATATGCCAAAGGATGGCTTATCATGGTGGGGGTGAGTAGAACGTCGCCGGTGCCTGGAAACGGGATGAGGCGAAGACATGCACGCCGGCGAATCTTACCCAGCTTCAGGGCTCTCCGAGGAGATAATACCCCTACTACTGCTCTGCGGGGTCTCCGCATGATCACTATGCAAAGTGTTTACACGATTGCTCCTTGAGCTGTTTCTTGGAGGTAGGAGAGGGCAAGGCTAGCTCTCTCGCTTCTGCATGATCTGGTCTAGAGCTAATGGGTTCCAACCCTTTGCATGGGTGCCCTGGGGGGTTTATATAGGCCTACCCCCCAGGGGTACAATGGTAATCCGGCTGGACACGGGCCCAACCGTCAGCGCCTCTGGCCTCCGTCTTCTCTGCCGACCGCTGGGGCCCGCCGGCTGGCGGGCCCCGCTGACTGGCCTGGTATGGAGCCGACAGGCCGCGTCCGCCGCGGGCGGGTCTTGCCGGCTGCTGATTACTGTAGCCGTGCTTCTGATGATGCGGGCTTGATCATGGGGTCGTGGCAACAGCCCTGCCGCCTGGTGGGCGATCACTATTGCCACTCTCCATCACATCTTGATTAATGGTGCATGGGCCCCGGGGGAGGGCTCGGCCGACTACCCCAAGCGGACTTCCGACGGGTCCGACTGGTGGTCCTCTTGCCGTCTCTTGGGGTCTCACCGACTGGTGGGACCCGCTGCTTTTGAGCCATACAGACAAGCCGTCATGGGTGCAGGATTTGGTCCCGCGGTGCTGATGTTAGGGCCGGAACGGCAACAGTGCCACGCTGCACGGAGATCTTCCGGGGTACGGCATGATGTGGCCATGCCCGCCCTTGGTAAGGGGCGGGAGTGGGCTTCACTGTAGCCACTCCCCTGCCCCGTCCCCCTTGATGAGGTCATGGGGTTAGTTGGAATCGCAGGCCGACTCCCCAAAGCCTGCTTCTCCGGAAGTCGCCAGTCAGGAGTCAGCTTACCCTGCGGTCGTCCCTGGGACTCGGCCGTGAGTGGTCAGTCGGCCGTCTTGTCATGGACTTCTTGAAGGCGGCTCTCCGTCCTAGGGTCTTGAGGGGCGCAGCCTGCCCCGATGTCTCGAAAGGTTCTGAGGCTCGGGTTGGCCTACCCGTGGCCCATTACTCCAACAGGATGCTTGATACGTCTCCAACGTATCTATAAATTTTGATTGCTCCATGCTATATTATCTACTGTTTTGGGCAATATTGGGCTTTATTACCCACTTTTATATTACTTTCGGAACTAACCTATTAACCGGAGGCCCAGCCCAGATTTGCTGTTTTATGCCTATTTCAGTGTTTTGAAGAAAAGGAATATCAGACGGAGTCGAAACGGAACGAAATCAACTGGAGAAGTTATTTTTGGAAGGAAACACACCTGATGGACTTGGACCCCACGTCAGAAGATACGGGAGATGCCCACGATGGTGGGGGCGCGCCCACCCCCCTAGGGCGCGCCCCCTGCCTCGTGGGGCCCCCGTGGCTCCCCTGACGTGCTTCTTCTGCCTATATATATCGTCGTACCCTAAAACTTCTAGAACGCAACATAGACCGGGAGTTCCGCCGCCAGAAGCCTCCGTAGCCACCAAAAACCAATCTAGACCCGTTCCGGCACCCTGCCGGAGGGGGAATCCTTCTCTGGTGGCCATCTTCATCATCCCGGTGCTCTCCATGACGAGGAGGGAGTAGTTCTCCCTCGGGGCTGAGGGTATGTACCAGTAGCTATGTGTTAGATATATATCTCTCTCTCGTGTTCTTGAGGTTACGATCTTGATGTATCGCGAGCTTTGCTATTACAGTTGGATCCTATGATGTTTCTTTCCCCCTCTTCTCTCTTGTAATGAATCGAGTTTCCCCTTTGAAGTAATCTTATCGGATTGAGTCTTTAAAGATTTGAGAACACTTGATGTATGTCTTGCCGTGGATATATGTGGTGACAATGGGATATCACGTGATTCACTTGATGTATGTTTTCGTGACTGTCGGTGTCAAAACCGGCGGATCTCGGGTAGGGGGTCCCGAACTGTGCGTCTAGGCCGGATGGTAACAGGAGGCAAGGGACATGATGTTTTACCCAGGTTCGGGCCCTCTCGATGGAGGTAAAACTCTACGTCCTGCTTGATTAATATTGATGATATGGGTAGTACAAGAGTAGATTTACCACGAGATCGGAGAGGCTAAACCCTAGAAGCTATCCTATGGTATGATTGTTGTTGTGTATGTTGTCCTACGGACTAAAACCCTCCGGTTTATATAGACACCGGAGAGGGTTAGGGTTACACAAAGTCGGTTACAATGGTAGGAGATCTGCATATCCGTATCGCCAAGCTTGCCTTCCACGCCAAGGAAAGTCCTTTCCGGACACGGGACGAAGTCTTCAATCTTGTATCTTCATAGTCCAGGAGTCCGGCTGAAGGTATAGTCCGGCCATCCGGACACCCCCTAATCTAGGACTCCCTCAGTAGCCCCTGAACTAGGCTTCAATGACGACGAGTCCGGCGCGCAGATTGTCTTCGGCATTGCAAGGCGGGTTCCTCCTCCAAGTACTTCATAGAAGATTTTGAACACAAAGATAGTGTCTGGCTCTGCAAAATAAGTTTCCACATATTTCCATAGAGAGAATAACATTTACACAAATCTAATCTGTTGACGTATTCCATAGTGTGACACACCACGGCCATGCCTTTATCCAAGTCGTTTCATTATCCCACCTCAGCGCGTCATGCGAGGCGGTTTCCTTGTCACGTCTTGTTAAAGTACAGATCGTGTCCCCTTATTCCGGGATTCTCATCAATACGGGCGTGGGTAACCCAACCGCTTCTAGGACTCCTAGATTATAGGCAAGTCCAAACGGACATAGAGAGGACGCTTGATATTCACCCTCTTTATAAAGGGACAAGGCTTTTATTTTTCCCTCCCGTGCTCAATCGAATCCTTCCCCCGCCTCAAGCTCAAGCGCCCAAAGTTCAGGTCAGGTGCTCCGAACCTTTAGTCATGTCCGGATCAAGGCCGATGGGTGCCTTCCTCCGTCATGGAAGAAGACATCAAAAAGTTGAGGGAGGCCAGATATCTGACCGCCGAGATTTTGCATCGGCTGCCTCCCTGAGGGCAGGCCGTCCCCACCCCCGAACCCAACGAGAACGTCGTGTTCGTCTCCCACTTCCTCCGAGGTCTAGGCCTTGCTCTGGAAATTTTCGTCAGGGGTTTGATGTTTTACTAAGGGCTAGACTTCCATGATCTAGCTCCGGACTCCTTTCTTCATATCACGACATTTATTGTCATGTGCGAGGCCTTCCTCCGGGTTACCCCTCACTTTGGCCTATGGCTCAAGACCTTTGAAGTGAAGCCGAAGATGATTGAGGGGCAACATGCAGCATGTGGAGGTGCCTCAATACGCAAGATGACGGGAGCTCCGTGGCCCAAAGGTTCCATCCCAGAGGTGTCTGAATTGTGGCAACAGGAGTGGTTCTACATCACGGCTCCTAGAAGTGCCAAGTGGGCGGGCCCCCTATTTTCCGCTCAGGCCCTCCACCACAGCTGATGTCATGGATCAGCAGAGGTCTGAGCTGGGGTCCAGCCAAGGACGTGCCTATACTGCAAATTTGCATTCGAGATCTCTTCAGTGGAGATTTCAGTTTGGTTGCGGTAATACAAGTTATGCTGGTTCGTCAAGTCCAGCCTTGCAAACGCCAGCCTCTTCGCCTGTGGGAGTTCAATCCCGAGGGAGCACGTGTCATTCAAAATTCTCTCGGCCTGACGCACGAGGGGATGAACAAGTCATTCTTCGGACCTCAGGTGGAGTGTCCGGAAATCACCGAGGACGTGGGCCTGAGTAGTAACCGCGCCGCCGAACAGGTAAGGCATCTTCCGACTGAACATACTATCTCTCCTTTGTTACGAAGTTATTTCTGAGAGTTTGCTTTTTGACCAGGACTGGCTAACAAAGGCGAAGTTGATTCGGTGTTCGGCCCCCCTCCCTGAGGGTTTGGAAAATCTGGTATTGGAAAAGATGCTCCAGACCGCACCTTGCCCGGAGCCCTTGAAGGAAGATACTGTGAAGGATAATGCGGGCGGACGCGGGCCCCCAACTCTGTCCATTCTAGCCGAGGGAGCGAGCGTCTCCATGAAGGAAGACGACCAGAAGAGGAAAAGGACTGCGCCTGGGGATTCGGAAGCCGAAGCTTCCAAACGGGAGAAGAAGTCTTCCACAGAGGGTCCTACCTTGGGGGGCGACGTTGCCGCACAAAGTCCGTGGGGGGATCAATTCTCCCGCGAGTCGTAAGTGACCCGAAATACTTTAATAGTACATACATGCCATCTTTTTCTTTTGAGAAAATAACCATCGCATATATTTTTGCAGTTAGGGACTTAGCCCCTCTCAAATGAGCTCGTCTTCGGGGGATCTTCTTCCAGAGATGATGGAGAGCAAAACGCCTCCTCCGGACTGCTCCGCTCCGGAAGAGGGCGACCCTGAAGTGTCGTCGCGGAGGGCCTCTCCGAGTCCGATGAGATCGGAAGATAATCCCATTGACCCCCGAAGCTCCCAGTGTCCGGCTCCCGAAGAGAGCAGACAAAAGAGTCCAGCACCGTATAGTGTGTGATCGGATGTTCTGAGGGAGTTGGTGGGGCGAGCGGCCATCTCAGATGAACACAGTGTGCTGATGAATATGGTGATGGAGAGAATATCGTCTGCCGAAAGCGGATTGCATGAAGCTTTTATGAGTCTACTGACAGGCTTTGAGGTACGTAAAAGAATGTATGATAGTCCTGCATAGATAGTAGCCCCTGAGACTCTGGTTGTCGTCAGAAACGACGGCGAACAGAGGATCATATTCCCAGGTAATAACCATACTGCCTCTATGTGCAGGTGATGGAAGCTCCGGTGGCTAGCCGGACTAGCGAATTTGCCCATTTAGAACGGCAGTTGGATGCGGCAGACGCCGACATCGAGCTTGTTAACAAAAGGCTTGACGAGGCACAGGGTAAGTGTCATTATCTGGTAAAGGCCACATAGGAAGAGCAGCATGATGCCAGTATCTTTAATATGTTCTGACTGCCGATGGAGCTGCCACTGTTGAAGCCTTGCGGGTAGAACTTGCCCGAGCCAAGGAACAAGCGAGGTTGGGTAATGCGGCTGCTTTGAAGACGGCCAAAGAGTTGCAAGCCAAGAAGGCCGCGCATGACGAGAGCCGAGACAAGATGGCCAAGATGGCCATAGAATTAAAAGCCAGTGCCGACCGTTGCCAGGTTCTTGAAAAGGAAAACCAAGTGAAGGCATCGGACCTTGAGAAGGCTGCTGCGACGAAAAAGGACCTCCGCTCTGCTATGAGGGCAAAGAAGGAGGAGCTGCAGGAAGCCGGGGATATTGTAGCTGGGAAATCCTTTATGTTGCGGAGGAAGTTCGGAGATCCACGGTATGCCCCTCTGGATCGGCTGTGGAGTTTGGAGGATGTATATATGAATTTGGCAGCGAGCGCTGCCGATGCGGCCAAGTATTTCCAGGGTCAGACGGACCATGAAGTAGACCAGCTGTTTTGGAGACAATTCCATTCTCCCGAGCGTCCGCTTTCATTGACTGACCAATTAGCTGAATGGGCCGAACTAAATAGGTTGTCCGGACTTTCCATGAGGTCTGTTGTGGATCAGCTATGGCCGGAAAGGTCAAAAACGAACAGCTATTTCAACTTGGTGCAGCAGTTCCTTGACGTGGTGCCACGCATTAATGTGATGAAGAGGTCAGCGTGCATAGAGGGCGCACGGATGGCCTTTGCCCGTGTTAAAGCATACTGGGCGGAGATGGATGCTACCACTATTGCAGCGCGGGATTCCGCCATAGGTCGAAGGGCTGCTGAGCACTACTTTGAAGAAGTTCTTGAGGGTGCTTGTTTGACAGAGACCCAGTGCTCAAAAAATATTATGTTTGAGTGATATGTAATCTCACTGTAAGAAAAATGCTTTTATAAATTTTTATAAGGCTATTTTTATACTTTTGCCTGAAAGTAATATGATGCCTCCTGGGCGGCCGTTTATGTATACACGTGTATAACCTAAAAGATTGCAGTCGTCGGCTTCAACCCTCACGCATATAATGCGGAGGTGCTCGCAAAAACATGCGTTCACACTTAACCCAACGTCTTGGTTCTATTAAGGAGGTGATAGCGGAGCGAGCGAGGCAACCGGACTATAATGCTTTAGCACTTTCACTTAGCCATAGGAGTTTTACAGTGGGGCTACTAGATAGCCCCTGGTGGCTCCACACTCTCCCGATCTCGGGGTGCGTACATGCCTAGCTAGAAAACGGCCCTTCGTTAAGGCAGAGGAATTCTAACATTCCCACAGGTCATCGAGTGGTTGACCAGTCTCACGCTATATCATGACAGTCAGTTTTCGGCTTTCTCTACTGAGGTGCTCGTCTGGATGAACCAGGGCACAATCGCAGTAGTTCTCCTGGGGCTACCTTAGCCGGTAAAGCGGAACGTAAGGCACCAAAACACAAGAGTCGGGCAAACCCAACATTTGACCAAAGACAATGATTCAGAGCTGATGCATATAGGGCCAAACTCGCGACGCCGAACACTCCCTAAGGTATTTGGTCTTTGTGGTATAAACCGGGCCTAAATAATGGCTTTTGTAAGAAGCCCCTTGTGTCCAGGTACGTGCATTGTTCTGCCGTGGCCACATGCCAAGACGTCAACATCCTTCTCAACGGTGGATATGTATCAACAAGAGACAGTAAAAAAAGGTTACGCAGGGTCTTAATCTAAAAAGAATCCTTGGAGCGGGTCCCTGCTGCACGTCTGCGCCTGTGTCTCCATTGTGCCGTATCTTTGACAGGTGTAGCACGATGATCGTCTGTAAAAGAGAAGAATTTAGGTGAAAAAAGTTGTCATGCAAAAAGATAGTTTGTTAAAGAAACCATGTATAATTCAAGGTGAGAAGAAATTGCCACTTGTCTGCGTGTGTTGAGCCCCCTGTATTGACAAATAGGGGTGTGACCGTTTATTCAGTATAAGTAGCGGCGCCGGACTCGATTAGTTGTGTCTGAGGTCTTGACGACCTATTGGATGCTTTCGCTGGTCCGGGCGCCTTTAGTGTGCGGCTGCCAAGGCAGCCTCACTCTCTTCGGTGCGCAGAGATCGCTTGATATTTCCGTGCACTGTAATGATGCCACGTGGACCGGGCATCTTGAGTGTGAGGGAGGCGTAGTGTGGTATTGCATTAAAGCGAGCGAAAGCTTCTCGTCCGAGCAGTGCTTGGTAGCCGCTTTGAAACAGAGCAATGTGGAAAGTTAAATGCTCGCGATGGAAGTTATCGGGGGTGCCGAATATAACTTGTAGTGGGAGGGAGCCCGTACAACGAGCCCCTGGGCCTGGCGTTACTCCTTTAAAGGTAGTATTGCTATGGCGAATTTGTGTTGGGTCTAACCCCATCCCTCGGATTGTATCCTGATATATTAGGTTTAGGCTACTGTCGCCGTCCATCAAGACTCGTGTGAAGTGATATCCGCCAATTACTGGGTCTAATACCAGGGCAGCCCAACCTGCGTGTCGGATAGTTGCTGAGTAATCGCGATGGTCGAAAGTGATCGGTTGAGATGACCAATGGCAGGACTTCGCGGTGACAGGCACTTGGGTATATTTTCCTGGGGGTGCCGTGTTGTTTTTTCCCTTGATCACGTGTAACACGCTTACTATTTTGACTTCTGGTGGAAATTTCTTTTGTTCCCCCGTGTCTTGCTTGGGGGCTCGTCCTCGTCTTCACTTGGTGTATCCTCCCCCTTGTGTATGGCGTTGAGCTTGCCGGACTGCATGAAGACCCAGCATTCTCTATGGGTATGATTAGCAGGTTTACCAGGTGTCGGGGATATACCCCACGGTGTAAACCGGACGGAAGATAACCCGGTCGGACTTGGAGGTTTATCTAAAGACCCCACTGACACTTGGTGAGTTACTGGTGACCCGCCCTGACCTGGCGGTTTACAAGCAACCCACCTGGTCATTAGGACTCACTGGTGATCCGGCGTGCGGGATCGACGGATGACAAGGCCCAAAGCCCAGAAGGCCGGTTCACGTTTAACGGTGGGCCGGTTTAAGAGGGAAGGCATGAGGAACATTATCTTACAAGGAGCTAAGACTTGGACTTGTATCCGGTTTGTATTAGAGATAGACTAGTCCTAATCCTAATAGGACTCCACATGTAAACCGCCCCTTCAACATATATAAGGAGGGGCAGGGCTCCCCAAAAGGGACAAGATTCACAAGTTCCACGAGTTGGGCAAGTTAGGTTTAGACAATAGCTCTCGAGATAGAGCACTCTTGTAATCGTGATCATCATCATCAATATCAATGAAGCAGGATGTAGGCTTTTACCTCCACCGTGAGGGGCCGAACCTGGGTAAAACATCGCGTCTCTCATCCCGCTCAACCCCTCTCAAGCTACCACATAGATGCGTTGGCCTTACGACTAAGTCCTGACACTAAGGACATCTGCCGTGACAATTCCACGACAGTTGGAGCCCACCATGGGGCTGGCGCATGGTGGTGTTGAGTTCTTGAAGGGATCTCCTCTAGGTTTCGAGAAGTTTGCAATTTTTCGGCTAAAGGAGAACCGGTTTAGGATTCACATCGACACCGAGTTCATCGGTCAAAGCCAGAAAATTTTATCAACGACGTTCAAGCAAAAGCAAGCCCAACGGAGATAGAGAAGCTAATTGATGAGTGGCAGCTGCAAGGATATTCTATTTTGCCGAGGACAACATCGTTTTGGATCCAAAGAGTACACATATTCGTCGTCTAGTCGGAAGTATCATTACCACATCCGTTTTGGAATAAATCCCAAAGGAAGAGCACGTCGGACGGAAATTTTGTTGCTGTCAAAGTTAGACAACGATACAACCCAGATTAGGACTCTGTCTTCAACTTTGCATCCGGGTTTCTGTCCGTTGCACTGGCAGCAGACCAAGTCCCTGCCATGACCCGCCCCGTCACGGGCCTTCTTGCCAGACCCGTCGCGTCACGCTGACCGGCTATCACTTCGTCAACCCGCTGTCGAGGAGCCAACGAGGGGGAGGAGATCACGAACTTGACATCTGCAGCTGCCGCCCATCTTGTTCCTGCCGCACTGAATGGCTCCACCTCGGCCTCCCCTCGCTTGGTTGCTCCGGCAGCCGGACCTCACCTTGAGCCGTTAAGTCACCGGTTGACCCGCCGCCGAGCACCTACAAACCGGCTGTCCTCCTGCACCTTAAACCGCCACCGGCTCGCGGGCCGTCCGGATTAAATCACCTCTTCTACGACGGATCGACGCCGAGCCAAGTCACGTGCTACCAATGAGTCATGTGCTACTGTCCGGGTCTCGCCTCAGCCGTAACCCACCAAGTCGCCGCGTGTCGCCGGGTTACCTCACCACCATGGCTCTGTCTGCAAACCGCCATCGCTAGGAGTGGCCAACCACCATGGGGGCTGCGGATGAGCCGGTGTTTTCTGCCACAAATCGCCAAGTCGCCGTGGCCCGGGTCAGCCCGCCTCGCGTCGCCTCCGCTGGAGAGCCGGCCTGTAACTGTCTGCCTCATCATTGCTTCTAAACCGCCGACACAACAAATCGTCGCTCCACCTCCAACGCAGATGAATCGCCGCCCGCGCTTCAGGCTTCCTCTGTTTCTGGGTCGTCACTGCAGCTTCGAAGCGCCTCTGTGGCTGCTATTCCTTCAAGCCACCTCGGTTCCGGGTCACTTTGCCTCCACACAGTGCTGCTAGTCATCGTCGTCGTCTTCATCTCCGAGCCGCCCTGGTCGCGCCCCGCGATTTGATAGCGCTGCTTCTCCTGCGCCGCCTCGCGCGGTTCTGCACCGTCGGGTCACGACCCGTGGCTCTCTCCATAAGCCGGTCATCCAGCAAAAACATCAGGTGATACCCATCTTATCTGTTTCATCTGTATACAGTATCTATCTGCGAAACAGTTACTCTGTCTTGTAGTATTTTACGCAGGACAAAATCCACTACAAAGTGGTATTATGCCATGAAGATGGAGGCATGCCGACATCATTTTAGTACATCTGGCTGTTGTTACTCAACGGACTCCCGCACCGCTTTACAACGCCGTGGCCGTCACTCACGACCGCGCCGGTTTACAAACGTCGTGGCCATCTGCCGCGGCTGACTCGGCCATGATTGATTTCAGCTTCACGACGGTGATCATCAACTCCATGGTGGATAACCCTTGGCATGATATATCAGGTGAAACCCATCCAATATATTTTATATTGCCTTCTTTAAAAGAGCAATTACTCCAGTTTGCAAAGTTGTTTAATGCAGGACCCTAAACCGCCATATTGGTGCAAATTTAAAGGCCGTCAGAAAATTTCCGGCTGAAATGAAGATTCCGGTTTAAAATCCGGTTCAAGGGAAAGATTTCTCCCACAAAGTTTTGAAGCTCTCAATATCCGGTTCAAGATCCCGGTTCAAGAAGAATTTATCTCTTGCAAAAAGGTAAAAATTGCCAAGGAGGACCTGCTGCCATGATGCGCGGTTCAAACATGGGTATCCTGCTTTATTGGCTTATCATATTATTAATCACTTGGGGGCTTGGTTGTATTCGAACCATAGTCACACCTTTTGATCGGCTCAAAACCAAATCAATCTGGGGCCAAAGAGAGTGTTGTAAAACAACAACTCAAACATAGGCACCCAATGAGCACAGCTCAAAACGTTACTTGGGGATTCTTTGCTATCGAAATGAACTTAGAATCTACACTTGTAATGGGCTATCAAGCCATGGCTTGGAAGCCTGGTGTATATACCTAAAACCCCGGGTTAACCTACCTATTTAAGTAAGTCACTCCGCCCAGGTAAACCTGGTATGACCCTTCAAACTTTGACAAGTTACTCTAAAATGAAGACCCTGAACTTGTCAAGTTAAAACGATGATTGGTTAAGGATTGAGGACCATCTTAAAAGGCTTTGCAAAAATGGTTTAACTCAGTGGCCTGGCAGCCCATGAAAAGCCTCGAATTTGGGGCCTGGCAGCCCGTGAAAAAGCCTCGACTACAACGGTTTTATTTGCTTTTTGCTAAGTTTTGCTTTCTTTTGATAAGATTTGTGATGCTTTCAAACCGGCGTTTATCAACCCGGTTAGGCTGTCAACTACAAGTTGTCAGTACACGATCAAGTTATAATCCGGAGACTATCAACCCGGTCTGGTTTGACTATGAGTCGCCAGTATTATATGTGGTTAAACCGGTGTTTATCACAACCTGGTACGGTTTTAACTTAAACCAGCACAATATGGAAGGAGTTATCAGTACTCAAGATTGGGGTTATCACCTTTACTACAAAAAGTTGGTAAAACCAACAATGTGATTCAATGTCATAGGTATGATATATTTCATATTTGATTATTCTTAAGTGCAGCCTTGTTTATAAACCCGGGTTATATGTTGAGCATTATGACCCGTCCGGCGGTAAACCGCCAGGACACTTTAAACTTGTTGTATGCAGAAACAGGTTTGTTAAACCGGTCTGGCTTTGGACTATAAGTCACCAGTATATATATTTGGATTGCACCATTGGAATTATGCGCTTATAAATCATTGGGTTATATTATTCAAATAGCCAAACTTGGCTGGATTTTCATTATGATATTGAATGAATAAGGTTTTCATACCGGATTATATTATCTTGAATAGCCAACATGGCCGGATTTTTATGGTTATTAATAACCGGTATTATTGAATTTTTAAAGTCGCTTTAGTGCAATGGCTATTATTTTATCAAAGGATATGATTTATTCTACAATTGAAGGAATAGTCCCGAGTCGCTGCAGGCTTACAACCCGGCACTTGGGGGCTAGATTATTCAAATTGAGATTACATGCAAGTCTCATGTCGCTGCAAGCATGCACCATGACACTTGGGGGCTATTGCAAAGTCATTTTTACTAGTCTTATTGAAGACCCGACTCATCATATTATAATGAGCCGGCCCTTGGGGGCTACCAATTGCTCCTGTCAACAATTCAAGGTACACAAGTTTTCGTCCATAATATTGAAGGATCCATTGCTTAGTTGGTAAAACACAAAGCTCTTAACCTTGTGGACGTGGGTTCAAGCCCTACGATGGAAGCTACATTACCAGATGTTATTTTCATTGAAGTATATATCAAGTCCCGGTTCATTATTATCTTACTAAGCCGGCCCTTGGGGGCTACACATCACTGCTCAAGTCTACATGATTATATTTATAAAGTCCCTGCTAATTATTGCATAATGACCCGACCCTTGGGGGCTACACTGATTGAAGTTTTTATAAGCAATTGCAAGTCCTAGGTTGCTGCAAGCATGACAACCCGGCACTTGGGGGCTACATATATAGAGTATTCAGTTTATATGATCGAGATGAACAAACCGAATTTCTTCAAGGTTGAAACACTTATTGGAAGCAAGTCTTAAGTTATCACTATGTTCTCCTCTTAAGACATGGGGGCTACAGGTATTATGCATATAAAGGAGGAACATCTTCATTTTATCAGTTTTGAGCAAATCAGGAAGATCAATTAGATGACCCAGTGTCGACAACAATTATGACCCGGCGCCATCAATATTTATAAACCGGCCATTTTGGTAATATTAAACCGGCAAGTTTTACATCTTCAAACCGGCTGAATATTAGATAAGTATTTTCAGACCCATATTTCCTAAACCGGCGGAGCTGAGTCAAAGGAGTTATTCTTCACAATATTTCATGATGACAAGCCAATGTCGGCAAATTGATTATGAAGCTGGTCTGTTGACCCGGATTTCCCAGAAGGAGGAAATAACAAGGAATTAAGGATGATCAGGTACCGGTTTACAAAAATTCTTAACCCGGAGCACAACCTTTCAAATTTGTTCTTGTGTTTATTTTGCAGCACAAGTTTACCATGAATAAATCCAAGCTAAACTTGGGGGCTAATGTCGGGGATATCTGAACCGGCCGGACATGGCGGTTTATCTGAAGACCCCGCTGACACTTGGCGAGTTACTGGCGACCCGCCCTGACCTGGCGGTTTACAAGCAACCCACCTGGTCATTAGGACTCACTGGTGATCCGGCGTGCGGGATCGACGGATGACAAGGCCCAAAGCCCAGAAGGTCGGTTCACGTTTAACGGTGGGCCGGTTTAAGAGGAAAGGCATGAGGAACATTATCTTACAAGGAGCTAAGACCTGGACTTGTATCCGGTTTGTATTAGAGATAGACTAGTCCTAATCCTAATAGGACTCCACATGTAAACCGCCCCTTCAACATATATAAGGAGGGGCAGGGCTCCCCAAAAGGGACAAGATTCACAAGTTCCACGAGTTGGGCAAGTTAGGTTTAGACAATAGCTCTCGAGATAGAGCACTCTTGTAATCGTGATCATCATCATCAATATCAATGAAGCAGGATGTAGGCTTTTACCTCCACCATGAGGGGCCGAACCTGGGTAAAACATCGCGTCTCTCGTCCCGCTCAACCCCTCTCAAGCTACCACATAGATGCGTTGGCTTCACGACTAAGTCCTGACACTAAGGACATCTGCCGTGACAATTCCACGACACCAGGGGTACTATAGATCTAACATACCTGGTCCAGAATTTTGTTGAGGCTGGACAGTTCATCCCTGGTGCCTTTAGGGGGCGGCTTTTGACCTAGCCGGGAGCTTTTGAATCCGGCATTTACTATCGTGCCCTTCGTGTTGTCTTCTTTATTCTGGCGTTTGTTATTGCTGTTGCGCCGTGATTTCTCGTTTCCATCTCTAACTTCAGATGTACTGGGGTCGCTGGTGCTGCATCTGGCTAGCCTGCTGTCCTCACCCGCGCAAAAGCGGGTCGTGAGGTTTGTTAATGCGGCCATCATTCTCGGCTTATTTTGGCCGAGGTGTCTGGCGAGCCATTCGTCACGGACGCTATGCTTGAAAGCTGCCAAGGCTTCGACGTCCGAACAGTCGACAATCTGGTTCTTTTTAGTAAGAAACCTGTTCCAAAGCTTTCGGGCTGACTCTCCGGGCTGTTGAGTTATATGACTCAAATCGTCCGCATCCGGAGGTCGGACATAAGTCCCTTGAAAATTTGCCCGAAAGGCGTCTTCGAGCTCTTCCCAACTTCCAATGGAGCTTTCGGGGAGGCCTTTAAGCCAGTGACGAGCTGACCCTTTGAGCTTGAGGGGTAAGTACTTGATGGCGTGGAGATCATCTCCTCGAGCCATATGGATGTGAAGAATGTGGTCCTCAATCCAGACCCCAAGGTCTATTGTTCCGTCATATGCCTCTATGTTTACGGGCTTGAATCCCTTTGGAAATTCATGGTCCAGCACCTCATCGGTGAAACATAGGGGGTGTGCGGCACCCCTGTAGCTGGGTGTACCGCGTTGTTCGGATGTTTTTTGTGTTGCATTGTATGCTGGGGCGCGCTTGCGTGGTCCATAGATGGATCTTGTTGCGCCGTCCTTTGGGTGCGAGCCCTCACATGGGCCGCGTATTGTATTGTGAGCGGCATTGTGTGCCGTCCTGTGTTGGTAGAGGGGTCGTCTATCCGACCAGGTCGCTGCTTTGATATTTGGTTGTGGGGGGTCTGAGGCCTCCTCGTCGAATTCGGGTAGCAGCTTCCGCTTTGGGTAGCTCTTGGAGGGGCGATTGTCGCCGTACCTTGCTATAGTGTTGAGTATTTTACTCCATCTGATTTGGAGTGTGTCTTGCGCGGCCTTGAGCCTTTGCTTCTGCTTTTTAAGACTCCTCGCGGTGGCGACAAGCCTTTTACGGGCATTCTGCTGCTCCGGGTGCCTGTCCGGTGTTATGTCGTCCGGACCATTATCCTTGATAGAATTTGTTTGTTCAGTTTATTTATCCGGATTGCCGTTGTCCGACAGCGGTTCGCCCTGCTCCAGCGCTGGGTCTGTGTGATCACTATTTCTGTCGAGGCGGGATTTGGGGCGGCGCTTGCGTCGCCGCTTTGACTGCCTTTCGAGGGAACAAGCCTTCGGTGCGTCCTTCTGCTCCTCGTCGTCATCTTTTGGTGCGTCCACCATGTATACGTCATATGACGAGGTGGTGTTCCAGGGCCCGATAGGCGCTGGTTCTTTATCGTCTCCTTCATCGGCGTCCATACCGTCGATGTCTTCGGAGTTGAAGTCGAGCATGTTGGTTAAATCGTCGACAGTGGCTACAAAGTGGGTGGTGGGTGGGTTTTGAATTTCTTCATCGTCCATATCCCAACCTTGCTGACCGTAGTTCGGCCAGGGCTCTCCTGATAAAGAGAGAGACTTTAGTGTCTTCAAAATATCGCCGAAAGGCGAGTGCTGAAGGATGTCCGGGGCAGTAAACTCCATGATCGGTGCCTAATCGGATTCGATCGGCAAGGGCGCGGAGGGTTCAGAGTCCGGAGAGGAGTCCGGCTCCTTGGAGTCATGAGTCTCGCAGAGTGCGGGGCGGGTGTTCGGCTCGATCGCCGTTGGGATCGCAGCCCCCGAGGCAGCGTCCCACCACCCATCCTCGATCGGCGTGGTCGGCTCCGAATTAAGGGTCGAAGCTGATGCGGGTGCGGCCTCTAGGGCACTGTTCGGCGGCAGAGCTAGATCATGCTTGTCGTGACAGTGCGGCGCGCTCGGCAGGGGGTCGAATCTGTCGAAGATCAAGTCCCCGCGGATGTCAGCTGTGTAGTTTAAGCTTCCAAATCTGACCTGACGGCCAGGGACATAGCTTTCGATCTGCTCCAGATGGCCAAGTGAATTGGCCCGCAGTGCGAAGCCGCCGAAGACGAAGATTTGTCCGGGGAGGAAGGTCTCACCCTGGACTGCATCGCTGTTGATGATCGTAGGTGCCATCAAGCCTGACGGCGACGGCACAGAGGAACTCTGAATGAAAGCACCAATGTCGGTGTCAAAACCGGCGGATCTCGGGTAGGGGGTCCCAAACTGTGCGTCTAGGCCGGATGGTAACAGGAGGCAAGGGACATGAAGTTTTACCCAGGTTCGGGCCCTCTCGATGGAGGTAAAACCCTACGTCCTGCTTGATTAATATTGATGATATGGGTAGTACAAGAGTAGATCTACCACGAGATCGGAGAGGCTAAACCCTAGAAGCTAGTCTATGGTATGATTGTTGTTGTGTATGTTGTCCTACGGACTAAAACCCTCCAGTTTATATAGACATTAGAGAGGGTTAGGGTTACACAAAGTCGGTTACAATGGTAGGAGATCTACATATCCGTATCGCCAAGCTTGCCTTCCACGCCAAGGAAAGTCCCTTCCGGACACGGGACGAAGTCTTCAATCTTGTATCTTCATAGTCCAGGAGTCCGGGTGAAGGTATAGTCCGGCCATCCGGACACCCCCTAATCCAGGACTCCCTCAGTGACCAACTTGCGGGTTCCGCCCATGAACCTATGCATAGGGGTTGGCACACGTTTTCGTCGTGATTCTCCGGTAGAACTTTGGGGTACTCTTTGAGGTCCTTTGTGTTGGTTGAATAGATGAATCTGAGATTGTGTGATGCATATCGTATAATCATGCCCACGGATACTTGAGGTGACATTGGAGTATCTAGGTGACATTAGGGTTTTGGTTGATTTGTGTCTTAAGGTGTTATTCTAGTACGAACTCTAGGGCTGTTTGTGACACTTATAGGAATAGCCCAACGGATTGATTGGAAAGAATAACTTTGAGGTGGTTCCGTACCCTACCATAATCTCTTCGTTCGTTCTCTGCTGTTAGTGACTTTGGAGTGACTCTTTGTTGCATGTTAAGGGATAGTTATTTGATCCAACTATGTTAGTATTGTTGAGGGAACTTACACTAGCGAAAGTACGAACCCTAGGCCTTGTTTCCTAGCATTGCAATACCGTTTATACTCACTTTTATCACTTGCTACCTTGCTGTTTTTATATTTTGAGATTACAAATACCTTTATCTACTATCCATATACCACTTGTATCACCATCTCTTCGCCGAACTAGTGCACCTATGCAATTTACCATTGTATTGGGTGTGTTGGGGACACAAAAGACTCTTTGTTATTTGGTTGCAGGGTTGCTTGGGAGAGATCATCTTCATCCTACGCCTCCTACAGATTGATAAACCTTAGGTCATCCACTTGAGGGAAATTTGCTACTGTCCTACAAACCTCTGCACTTGGAGGACCAACAACGTCTACAAGAAGAAGGTTGTGTAGTAGACATCATCCAGCTCGGCCAACCCGCCATCATCGTCTGTCCATGACGTTCTGATCACTGGAAGCCGTTTTGTTGAGCCGGGGAATCCCACCGTGTTGCCTCGTCACACCGCTAAACAAGAGGCCCTGGAGAGATAGAAAGTGCGTTTTGATATTTCTCATTACAGCCATCTGAACGCCAATGACATATTGTCCGGCTATCTCAGCCATGTGCACTCCAGCCGTGACTCGGAAATCGAGATGGTCAAGCAATTGCAGCTGAAGTATGAGGTATGCTCTTCCGGCTTACTTATATTCTGCCAGCCCCCAAGTCTTTAGATTATGATAAAACCTGAATGATCTGTAGACTTATGATATAGGCTAAAGCTTTACCTTTAGATTTTTCTGAAGTCCAAAAAAGTAGTATAAACTTCACCTGTAGTCCCCAAGGGCCAGTTCACTTGATCATAAATGAGCCGGTACTTAATTTCATAACTATCTTGTGCCGAACCCAACAAATATTGTAATCCGGCTTAATCTTGAGAGACTTTCTGAATATCATGCATTAGCCCCCAAGTGTCAAGTGATGTTACTTTGTAAGGTACTTGGGACTTGAAATATATTAGAGTCATAAGAAATTGTTTTGGCATACATTAGCCCCCAAGTGTCAAGTGGTTTTGCAGTGCAAAGTACTTGAGACTTGAATCTTGACTCTGGAACTTTAGTTTAAACCTTGACACACCTGTGTATGTTTTGTAGAACGCCCTATCTGAATTGGGTTCACAATTAACTGACGCCAAGACCTGGCTGGTGGATCAAGAGGTAGAAATCAAGTCTGCTAATTCTAAACTTCAATTAAGTCTTGCTGAGACGGAAAAATTGTGAACCAACTTAACTGCCAAAAAGAAAACCTGGGCTGAAGAAAAGACGCTGCTGACACAACGCGCCGAAAAAGCTGAAGCAGCTCTTGAGGAGGTTACTACGGAGCTGACCGGCTTAAAGAACCGGGTGTCTCAAATGGTTTTCGCCATCTTTGGTAAGCCATCTGTACTGATCTTTTACACCTTCTTTTGACCCGAAATATAAACCGCCTGCTGACCCCTTGTTTTAAAAAAAATGTGTGCAGGCCCGCAAAGCAAGAATCTGAGCCAAGATAATGTGACTAAACTGAAGGCGGCCTATACCTTAGTGGATAAGTTGTACACTGGTGCTCAACGAGCACTTGCTGCTATCTCTCCTGCCAATCAAGGACCCAACCGGCTTAGAGATGTCTTGAAAAAATTGTCAATCTTACCCACCAGGTTTCAAGAAGTCAAACGATCATGTGCCAGAGCCGGAGTCTTGACTGCCCTGAGCCACTCCAAAGCCTGGGTGCCAGATCTAGACCCGGTGGATGTAGCTAGGGGGTACCCGACTGTAAAGGAAGACGGGTCTCTATTCGAGCAAGATGACTTCATTGCTTGCGTGAGGGGAGTTCGACCTCAAGCTACCATTCTTGGAGATGAAACCAATACTGACAAATATCAGCCGGGTTTTGATTTGGAGAATAAGAAGATGGCGACTCCTTCTTACAAGGTGACAGACCTTATCCCGCTGGTTCATCAACACATGTTTGCTCCAGAAGTTGATCCGGCTGGCTTGATTGATGATGATTCAGAGTTCATTGCCGTGAACAGCTTTGACTGGTCCAATCACAGCTTTCAATTAATAGAAGGAGGTGAACCGGCGAGGGAAGAGTGAGAACCATCTTTGTGGGCTCTTAAAAGCCTTGTAATAGAATTAGCTTGAAACACCTGCATATTTTGCTTATGCCATCGTGCATATGATGTCGTGTGTGACTCTTTGCTTCCTGATGTCAATATATGCGTCACATTTATTGTTATCTCTGTAATATTTCGGCTCTGTTCCTGTAGAAAAGGAAAAAACTGGCTTGGCGACTTAGTACCGAACGGGTCAGAACACCCGGTATATAACCAATGGTTTATCATAGTAGAAGAAACAGAAACATATGCGAAAATAAACAAGGTTGAAACAACCTTTGATTAACATAGAAAACAATTGTTCATAAATAACAGTCATACCTGTATTTTTACCTCTGGACCACCGGTTTATATCACCCAGGTGATGAGGTTGATGATCCAGTCCTTTTGAGGAGTCAATGCTTCTGTACGCCTGATGACTATCATGCCTTCGCGGCTTTGTCAAATAGTCGAGCCGGTCAAAAGACCGTGCTGATTGTTTAAAATTGAGACAATAAAAGACCAATAAGACAAATCACAGTTGGTAAACAATATAAATTGACCTTGTAACTAAAGGTTGGGGGTTTCTGATACGAATACGATCAGTAAACCGGACCAAAGGGGTTAAGCTAAGATTTGAATACGATCATATAGCCCCTAGTGGCTTTGGCCTTGCGCCGATCAAGAGGGTACCGACAGCTATGTTCTCTTTGGTTCGAATACAACCTATGTTTGAACAGGAAGCCCCCAAATGACCTTGAGAGGTTTTTAGCGACCCTGATTCAAATACGATCCAAGTCGGACCCAAAAGGGGTTAAGCTATGATTCGAATACGATCAAGAAGCCCCCTAGTGAGTTTGGCTGTGAGCCAGTCAAGAGGGTTACGACAGCTATGTTCTCTTTGGTTCGAATACGACCTATGTTTGAACAGGAAGTCCCCAAGTGACCATGAGGTTTACAGCTAGATTCGAATACGATCATAAGACGGACCAAAAAAGGTTAGACTTGATTCAGATATGATCAGCTCCTTAATAGTCATTTAAATAGTAAAAGAGAGTAAAGATATATAATCTTTGAAAAGGAAAAGGACAGAGGTCCTGCTTTATTACTTATCATAGTATATACAACGTCAAAGTATGTACATGATGAGAGCCGGTGGCTCAGGTGTAGTATGGCCGAAGTTGAGCAATGTTCCACGGCCGGCGGGTCTCCTCCTCCGACTTACGTGAGTCTTTGTGCACTCGAACGTCAATGAGGTAATATGACCCGTTGTTTAAGTTCTTGCAGACCACAAAGGGTCCTTCCCAAGGCGGGGATAGTCTGTGTGCATCTGACAGATCCTGGATGAGCCGGGGCACCAGGTCACCTTCTTGAAAAGTCCTAGACTTAACCCGACGGCTGTGATAACAGCGCAGGTCCTGTTGATAAATAGATGATCGAGTCGCTGCTAAGTCTCTCTCATCATCTAACAAGTCAAGTGCATCCTGTCTGGCTTGTTCGTTATTAGTTTCAACATAAGCCACCACACGAGGCGAGTCATGACGGATGTCACTAGGAAGCACCGCTTCCGCTCCATAAACCATGAAGAAGGGTGTATAACATGTGGACCTATTAGGAGTGGTGTTGATACTCCACATACCGAGGGTAACTCCTCTACCCAATAACCTGGCGTCCGTTGTAAGGGAACCATGAGCCGGGGTTTGAGACCTTTTAAGATTTCCTGATTTGCTCTCTCAGCCTGCCCATTAGATTGAGGGTGGGCTACAGAAGAAACATCAAGCCGGATGTGCTCACATTGACAAAACTCCTCCATAGCCCCTTGGGATAAATTAGTACCATTGTCAGTGATAATGCTGTGTGGAAAACCAAAGCGAAAAATCACCTTTTTCATGAACTGAACCGCTGTGGCTGCATCACACTTACTCACTGGCTCTGCCTCAACCCACTTTGTGAATTTGTCAACTGCCACTAAAAGATGTGTCTTTTTATCCTTAGACCTTTTGAAAGGTCCAACCATGTCAATCCCCTAGACCGCAAATGGCCAAGTGATTGGAATCATCCACAACTCTTGAGCTGGCACATGCGCTCGTCGTGCAAATTTTTGACATCCATCACACCTACTGACCAGATCCTCTGCATTAGCGTGAGCCATCAACCAGTAAAAACCATGACGAAAAGCTTTGGCCACAAGAGACTTTGACCCGACGTGATGACCACAATCCCCTTCATGTATCTCACGAAGTTTTTCTTGGCCTTCTTTGGGAGAAACACACCGCTAGAACGCTCCAGTGATGTTGCGATGGTATAACTCTCCGTCAGAAATCATCATTGATTTGGACCGCCGGGTTATCTGTCGGGCCAGGCTCTCATCTGCTGGCAACTCACCCTGGGTCATGTAAGCCAAGAATGGTAATGTCCAATCTGGGATGACGTGAAGAGCCGCCACCAACTGTGCCTCCGGGTCAGGAACGACTAAATCTTCCTCTGTAGGTAACTTAACAGACGGGTTATGCAAAACATCCAAAAAGGTGTTAGGTGGCACCGGCTTATGCTGAGATCCCAACCGGCTTAAAGCATCGGCCGCTTTGTTCTTCCTACGGTCAATGTGTTCCACCTGATAACCTTTAAAATGTCCTGCAACAGCATCGACTTCACAGCAATAAGCCGCCATGAGAGGGTCCTTGGAATATCACTTGCCTAACACCTGTTGAGCCACCAAATCCGAGTCGCCAAGGCACCGGACCCGGCTTAGACTCATTTCTTTCGCCATTCGAAGACCATGGAGCAAGGCTTCATATTTTGTTGCTTTGTTAGTACAAGGAAACATCAATCGCAACACATAACAAAAAATTTCACCTCGAGGGGAAGTTAACACAACTCCAGCCCCCGAGCCTTCCAACTATCTAGACCCATCAAAGTGAATCGTCCAATATGTGTTGTCTGGTTTCTCCTCTGGCATCTGCATCTCTGTCCAGTCATTAATAAAGTCAACCAACGCTTGAGATTTGATCGCAGTACATGGTACATACTTCAACCCATGAGACCCAAGTTCAATGGCCCACTTGGCGACTCGTCCAGTAGCTTCTCTATTTTGAATGATGTCTCCCAAAGGAGCAGAGCTAACCACAGTGATTGGGTGACCCTGAAAGTAATGTTTGAGCTTCCGGCTTGCCATGAATACCCCATAAACGAGCTTCTGCCAATGTGGATATCTTTGTTTAGATTCAATCAACACCTCACTGACGTAGTAAACCGTCCGTTGGACCGGGTGTTCCTTGCCAACCTCCTTGCGTTCCACCACAATCGCCACACTAACAGCTCGTGAGTTAGCGGCTACATATAACAATAGCGGTTCCTTCTCAACCGGAGCAGCAAGAACCGGCGGCTTGCTACCTCTTGAGCACTGCGTTGGTTTTCCCCGAAGAGGAAGGGATGATGCAGAAAAGTAGCGTAAGTATTTCCCTCAGTTTTTGAGAACCAATGTATCAATCCAGTAGGGGGCTACGCGCGAGTCCCTCGTACCTGCACAAAACAAATAAATCCTCACAACCAACGCAAATAGGGGTTGTCAATCCCTATAAGGCCACTTATGAGAGTGAGATCTGATAGATATGGTAAAGATAATATTTTTGGTATTTTTGTGATAAAGAGGCAAAGTAAATAGCAAAGGAAATAACTAAGTAGTAGGAGATTAATATGATAAAGATAGACCCGGGAGCCATAGGTTTCACTAGTGGCTTCTCTCAAGAGCATAAGTATTCTACGGTGGGTGAACAAATTACTGTTGAGCAATTGACAGAATTGAGCATAGTTATGAGAATATCTAGGCATGATCATGTATATATGCATCACATCCGAGACAAGTAGACCGACTCCTGCCTGCATCTACTACTATTAGTCCACTCATCGACCGCTATCCAGCATGCATCTAGAGTATTAAGTTAAAAACAGAGTAACGCCTTAAGCAAGATGACATGATGTAGAGGGATAGACTCATGTAATATGATGAAAACCCCATCTTGTTATCCTCGATGGCAACAATACAATACGTGCCTTGCTGCCCCTACTGTCACTGGGAAAGGACACTTCAAGATTGAACCCAAAGCTAAGCACTTCTCCCATTGCAAGAAAGATCAATCTAGTAGGCCAAACCAAACTGATAATTCGAAGAGACTTGCAAAGATAACCAATCATACATAAAAGAATTCAGAGAAGATTCAAGTATTGTTCATAGATAGACTTGATCATAAACCCACAATTCATCGGTCTCAACAAACACACCGCAAAAAGAAGATTACATCGAATAGATCTCCACAAGAGAGAAGAAGCCATCTAGCTACTAACTATGGACCCATAGGTCTGAAGTAAACTACTCACACTTCATCGGAGGGGCTATGGTGTTGATGTAGAAGCCCTCCGTGATCGATGCCCCCTCCGGCGGAACTCCAAAACAGGCCCCAAGATGGGATCTCGTGGATACAGAACGTTACGGCGGTGGAATTAGGGTTTTGGCTCCGTATCTGATCATTTGGGGGTACGTGGATATATATAGGAGGAAGAAGTACGTCGGTGGAGCAATAGGGGGCCCACGAGGGTGGAGGGCGCGCCTGGGGTAGGCAGGAGCGCCCCCTTCCTCGTGGCCTCCTCTCTTGTGCCTTGACGTAGGGTCCAAGTCTCCTGGGTCTTATTCATTGAGAAAATCACGTTCCTGAACGTTTCATTCCGTTTGGACTCCGTTTGATATTCCTTTTCTTCGAAACCCTAAAACAGGCAAAAAATAGCAATTCTGGGCTGGGCCTCCGGTTAATAGGTTAGTCCCAAAAATAATATAAAAGTGGATAATAAAGTGCAACAATGTCCAAAACAGTAGATAATATAGCATGGAGCAATCAAAAATTATAGATACGTTGGAGACGTATCAAGCACCCCCAAGCTTAATTCCTGCTCGTCCTCGAGTAGGTAAATTATAAAAACAGAATTTTTGATGCGGAGTGCTACTTGGCATAATTTTAATGTAATTCTTCTTAATTGTGGTATGAATATTCAGATCCGAAAGATTCAAGACAAAAGTTCATATTTACATAAAAATAATAATACTTCAAGCATACTAACTAAGCAATTATGTCTTCTCAAAATAACATGGCCAAAGAAAGTTCATCCCTACAAAATCATATGGTTTAGTCATGTTTCATTTTCCTCACACAAGAATGCTCTCATCATGCACAACCCCGATGACAAGCCAAGCAATTGTTTCATACTTTAGTAATCTCAAACCTATAACTTTCACGCAATATATGAGCGCGAGCCATGGACATAGCACTATGGGTGGAATAGAATATAATGGGGGGGGGGGGTTATGTGGAGAAGACAAAAAGGGAGAAAGTCTCACATCAACGAGGCTAATCAATGGGCTATGGAGATGCCCACCGATTGATGTTAATGCAAGGAGTAGGGATTGCCATGCAACGGATGCACTAGAGCTATAAATGTATGAAAGCTCAACAAAAGAAACTAGTGGGTGTGCATCCAACTTGCTTGCTCATGAAGACCTAGGGCACTTGAGGAGGCCCATTGCTGGAATATACAAGCCAAGTTCTATAATGAAAAATTCGCACTAGTATATGAAAGTGACAAAACAAGAGACTCTTTAACATGAAGATTAAGGTGCTACTTTGAAGCACAAGTGTGGCAAAGGATAGTAACATTGTCCCTTCTCTCTTTTTCTCTCATTTTTTTGGGCCTTCTCTTTTTTATGGCCTTTCCTTTTTTTATATTCCTCACTTGGGACAATGCTCTAGAAAATGATGATCATCACACTTCTATTTATTTACAACTCAATGATTACAACTCGATACTAGAACAAAAGATGACTCTATATGAATGCCTCCGACGGTGTACCGGGATATGCAATGGACCAAGTGTGACATGTATGACAGAATTATGAACGGGGGCTTTGCCACGAATACTATGTCAACTACATGATCATGCTAAGCAATATGACAATAATGAATGTGTCATGATGAACGGAATGATGGAAAGTTGCATGGGAATATATCTCGGAATGGCTAAGAAAATGCCATAATAGGTAGGTATGGTGGCTGTTTTGACGAAGATATAAGGAGGTTTATGTGTGAAAGAGCGTATCATATCACGGGGTTTGGATGCACCGGCGAAGTTTGCGCCAACTCTCAATGTGAGAAAGGGCAATGCACGGTACCGAAGAGGCTAGCAAGGATGGAAGGGTGAGAGTGCGTATAATCCATGGACTCAACATTAGTCATAAAGAACTCACATACTTATTGCAAAAATCTACAAGTCATCAAAAACCTCGGTACTACGCGCATGCTCCTAGGGGGATAGATTGGTAGGAAAAGACCATCGCTCGTCCCCGACCGCCACTCATAAGGAAGACAATCAAATAACACCTCATGTTTCAAATTTGTTGCATAACGTTTACCATACATGCATGCTACAGGACTTGTAAACTTCAACACAAGTATTTCTCAATTTCACAACTACTCAACTAGCACGACTTTGATATTATTACCTCCATATCTCAAAACAATCATCAAGCATCAAACTTCTCTTAGTATTCAAAACACTCTTAAGAAAATTTTACTAACATTGAATACCTAGCATATTAGGATTTTAAGCAAATTACCATGCTATTAAGACTCTCAAAATAATCTAAGTGAAGCATGAGAGATCAATAGTTTCTATAAAACAAATCCACCACCGTGCTCTAAAATATATAAGTGAAGTACTAGAGCAAAATTATATAACTCAAAAGTTATAAGCGAAGCACATAGAGTATTCTAACAAATTCCAAATCAAGTATGGCTCTCTAAAAAGGTGTGTACAGCAAGGATGATTGTGGTAAACTAACAAGCAAAGACTCAAATCATACAAGACGCTCCAAGCAAAACACATATCATGTGGCGAATAAAAATATAGCTCCAAGTAAAGTTACCGATAGAAGTAGACGAAAGAGGGGATACCTTCCGGGGCATCCCCAAGCTTTGGCTTTTAGGTGTCCTTAGATTATCTTGGGTATGCCATGGGCATCCTCAAGATTAGGCTATTGCCACTCCTTGTTCCATAATCCATCAAATCTTTACCCAAAACTTGAAAACTTCACAACACAAAACTTAAAGTAGAAAATCTCGTGAGCTCCGTTAGCGAAAGAAAACAAAAGACCACTTCAAGATACTGTAATGAACTCATTATTTATCTATATTGGTGTTATACCTACTGTATTCCAACTTCTCTATGGTTTATAAACTATTTTACTAGCCATAGATTCATCAAAATAAGCAAACAACACACGAAAAACAGAATCTGTCAAAAACAGAACAGTCTGTAGTAATCTGTAGCTAGCGCAAGATCTGGAGCCCCAAAAATTCTAAAATAAATTTCTGGACGTGAGTAATTTATATATTAAGCATATGCAAAAAGAATTAACTAAATAGCACTTCCAAATAAAAATGGCAGCAGTTCTCGTGAGCGCTAAAGTTTCTCTTTTTTACAGCAAGTTCAACAAGACTTTCCCCAAGTCTTCCCAACGGTTCTACTCGACACAAACACTAATTAAACACAAAAAACACAACCAAAACAGAGGCTAGATAAATTATTTATTACTAAACAGGAGCAAAAATCAAGGAATAAAAATAAAATTGGGTTGCCTCCCAACAAGCGCTATCGTTTAACGCCCCTAGCTAGGCATAACAAGCAAGAATAGATCTAGGTATTGCCATCTTTAGTTTTCAACTTTTTAGCGGAATCAAGCTCGAATCCGGGAGGTTCTTTACGTTTCCCTTCATATTCTGAAATTTTTAGATCTAACTAATCCAACTTCTTATTGCAAAGGGTAATCAACATATTCATGCGGTGAATATTTCCACTAATGTTTTTAAGAGGTTCAAGAGATTTCTGCAAGTTTTTAGTAACTTCAGAATTTTTTTCAAAAACTTGTGTCTCTTCCTGGGTAGGATGAGGCCCCTTCTGTTGAGGTAGTGTTCCCATTATACCTTCTATAATTTCAAGTGCAATATGGCGATCGATTTCAATAAAATTGCCTTTGGTAACGCAATCCAAGAGTTGTCTATGAGACAAATTCAATCCAACATAAAAATTGCAAAGCAAAATTCTCAGGTTTATTTCAGAGGTACAATTACAATAAGACTCCATTATTGTCAACCAGGCATCTTTTAAGTTTTCTCCTAGTCTTTGTTTAAAGTGAAAGATCTCGAACTCAGGGGTCAACGGAGAAGATAAGGGACTAGCCATAACGACAAGCAAACAAACTAACACACAAGCAAACAAAAAGCAAGCGGGCAAAAAGAGGCAAATAGAGAGGGAGGATAGAGAGAGAGGGAGAGGAAAACGAGAGGCAAATGGCAAATAATGTAATGCAGGAGATAAGGGTATGTGATGGGTACTTGGTATGTTGACTTTTGCGTAGACCTCCCCGGCAACGGGGCCAGAAATCCTTCTTGCTACCTCTTGAGCATTGCGTTGGTTTTCCCCAAAGAGGAAGGGATGATGCAGCAAAGTAGCGTAAGTATTTCCCTCAGTTTTTGAGAACCAAGGTATCGATCCAGTAGGAGGCTACGCGCGAGTCCCCCGTACCTGCACAAAACAAATAAATCCTCGCAACCAACGCAAATAAGGGTTGTCAATCCCTATAAGGCCACTTACGAGAGTGAGATCTGATAGATATGGTAAAGATAATATTTTTGGTATTTTTGTGATAAAGATGCAAAGTAAAATAAAGGCAAAGTAAATAGCAAAGGAAATAACTAAGTAGTAGGAGATTAATATGATAAAGATAGACCCGGGGGCCATAGGTTTCACAAGTGGCTTCTCTCGAGAGCATAAGTATTCTACGGTGGGTGAACAAATTACTGTTGAGCAATTGACAGAATTGAGCGTAGTTATGAGAATATCTAGGCATGATCATGTATATAGGCATCACGTTCGATACAAGTAGATCAACTCCTACCTGCATCTACTACTATTACTCCACTCATCGACCGCTATCCAACATGCATTTAGAGTATTAAGTTAAAAACAGAGTAATGCCTTAAGCAAGATGACATGATGTAGAGGCATAGAATCATGCAATATGATGAAAACCCCGTCTTGTTATCCTCGATGGAAACAATACAATACATGCCTTGCTGCCCCTACTGTCACTGAGAAAGGACACTGCAAGATTGAACCCAAACCTAAGCACTTCTCCCATTGCAAGAAAGATCAATCTAGTAGGCCAAACCAAACTGATAATTCGAAGAGACTTGCAAAGATAACCAATCATACATAAAAGAATTCAGAGAAGATTCAAATATTGTTCATAGATAGACTTGATCATAAACCCAGAATTCATCGGTCTCAACAAACACACCCCAAAAGAAGATTACATCGAATAGATCTCAACAAGAGAGGGGGAGAACATTGTATTGAGATCCAAAAAGAGAGAAGAAGCCATCTAGCTACTAACTATGGACCCGTAGGTCTGAAGTAAACTACTCACACTTCATCGGAGGGGCTATGGTGTTGATGTAGAAACCCTCCATGATCGATGCCCCCTCCGGCGGAGCTCCGGAACAGGCCCCAAGATGGGATCTCGTGGATACATAAAGTTACGGCGGTGGAATTAGGGTTTTGGCTCCGTATCTGATCGTTTGGGGGTACGTGGATATATATAGGAGGAAGGAGTACGTCGGTGGAGCAATAGGGGGCCCACGAGGGTGGAGAGCGCGCCTGGGGTAGGCAGGCGTGCCCCCTACCTCGTGGCCTCCTCTCTTGTGCCTTGACGTAGGGTCCAAGTATCCTGGGTCTTATTCATTGAGAAAATCACGTTCCTGAAGGTTTCGTTCCGTTTGGACTCTGTTTGATATTCCTTTTCTTAAAAACCCTAAAACAGGCAAAAACAGCAATTCTGGGATGGGCCTCCGGTTAATAGGTTAGTCCCAAAAATAATATAAAAGTGGATAATAAAGCCCAATAATTTCCAAAACAGTAGATAATATAGCATGGAGCAATCAAAAATTATAGATACATTGGAGACGTATCACGGCTCAGCAAGTTGTTTCTTCAGATCCTCAAAGGCAGAATTTGCAGCTTCACTCCAAACAAAGTCATCCATCTTTTTCATCATCTGATACAAAGGCATCACCTTCTCTCCTAACCGGCTTATGAACCGGCTCAGAGAAGCAACATGACCCGCCAGCCGTTCAACGTCATTGATGCATGCTGGTTTGGCCAAGGATGTCATTGCCTTAATTTTCTCCGGGTTAGCTTCAATACCTCGGTAGGACACCAAAAAACCCAAGAGTTTGCCAGCTGGGACTCCGAAAACACACTTGGCCGGGTTAAGCATCATCTTGTAGACCCGGAGGTTATCAAAGGTCTCCTTCAGATCTGTTACCAAGGTTTCCTCTTTTCTGGACTTCACCACTATATCATCCACATAAGCATGAACATTACTCACAATCTGATTGTGAAGGCAATTCTGCACACACCATTGATAAGTCGCCTGGGCACTCTTAAGCCCAAAAGGCATAGACACATAGCAGAAGGCTCCAAACAGAGTGATGAAAGCTGTCTTCTCCTGGTCCTTGACTGCCATCTTGATCTGATGATAACCTGAATAAGCATCCAGAAAACTCAAACGCTCACAACCCGCCGTAGCATCAATGATCTGATCAATACGAGGGAGAGCAAAAGGGTCAGCTGGACAAGCTTTGTTTAAATCGATGTAATCCACACACATACGCCATGTGCCGTTCTTCTTGAGTACAAGCACCGGGTTAGCCAACCACTCTGGGTGAAAAACTTCCACAATGAACCCGACCGCCAAGAGCCGGGCCACCTCTTCTCCAATGGCCTTGCGCCTTTCCTCGTTAAACCGTCAGAGAAATTGCCTGACCGGCTTAAACTTCGGATCAATATTAAGAGTGTGCTCAACGAGTTCTCTCGGGACACCCGACATGTCAGAAGGTTTCCATGCAAAGATGTCCCTGTTCTCACGGATGAACTTGATGAGAGCACTTTCCTATTTTGGATCCAAGTTGGCATTGATGATGAACTACTTGGATGAGTCGCCAGGCAGAAAATCAACCGTTTTGGTGTCATCAGCTAACTTGAATTTCAACACCGGTTCATGCTCCATTGTTGGCTTTTTTAAAGACGTCATGTCTGCTGGGTCAACATTATCTTTATAAAACTTTAACTCCTCTGTTGCACAAACAGACTCAGCATAAGCGGCATCTCCTTCTTCACATTCCAGGGCTATTTTCCGGCTTCCGTGAACTGTAATTGTCCCTTTATAACCTGGCATCTTGAGCTGCAGATATACATAACACAACTGAGCCATGAACTTGGCGTAAGCCGGCCGTCCAAACAGAGCATGATACGAGCTTTTGATTTTAACCACCTCAAAAGTTAACTTCTTAGCTCTGGAATCATATTCATCCCCAAAGGCTACTTCCAGTTCAATCTTACCAACTGGGTATGCCGACTTGCCAGGTACAACACCGTGAAAAACAGTGTTGGATTGCTTAAGACTCTTATCAGTCAACCCCATCTGACGGAACGTCTCATATAGAGGATGTTGATGCTACTGCCTCCATCCATGAGCACTTTAGTGAATTTATATCCACCAACCTGAGGTGCCACTACCAAGGTTAAGTGACCCGGATTATCAACCCGGGGAGGATGATCTTCTCTGCTCCATACAATAGGCTATTCTGACCACCTTAAATAACATGGAATCGCCGGCTCAACGGCATTGACAACCCTCTTATGAAGCTTCTGGTCCCTCTTGCATAAACTAGTGGTAAATACATGGTATTGCCCACTATTCAACTGTTTTGGGTTGCTCTGATATCCGGACTATTGCTGCTGATTACCTTGGCCGGGTTGTGGATTATAACCTCCCTGGTTACCCGTATGGCCCTCACCGTGAAAACCGCCTCCACCTGAATCGGTGCCTAGGCCATGAAAGCCGCCTCCACCTGAATCGCCGCCAGGCCCGTGACTTCCATCAAATGTGTTTTAATTTTTAAATGCCTTCATGATTGTACAATCCTTCCACAAATGGGTGGCTGGTTTCTCCCGGGTGTCGTGTCTTGGGCAAGGTTCATTCAATAGTTGTTCGAGGGTGGGACCTGACCCGCCTGACCGAGGGGGTTGCCTACCCTTGTGCCGTTGTTTGTTGCCATGTGCATTGGTGTTAGCCACAAATTCGTCAGCCTTATGTTTATTACCTCCTTGATTCGTCGGGTTATGCTGGTGACCCTTGCCATTGCCATTCTTCTTTCCCTTCCCTGTCTTTTCTTCATCAGACACGGGGTCCTTGGTACTATCAAAATCAGCATACTTGACTAGAGCCGCCATCAACTAGCCCATGTCATTGCAGTCACGCTTGAGCCACCCCAGCTTCTGCTTCAGAGGTTCAAAACAACAATTTTTCTCCAACATCAAGACTGCCGAGCCGGCATCCATCTTATTAGATGAATGTATTATCTCCTTGACCCAGCGTACCCAATGGGTTGTGGACTCACCTTCCTCTTGCTTACAATTAGTCAGGTCCACGATTGACATAGTGGTTTGCATGTGTCCTTGAAGTTCTGAATGAACCGGGCTTTTAATTCCGCCCATAAGCCGATGGAATTGGGGGCAATCCTTTTAACCAAGTGCGAACCATTCCATCCAATATCATAGTGAAATACTTAGCCATTTCTGCATCGCTGACCTCCAACAGCTCCATTGCCATCTCACAACTCTCAATCCAGGCCCCATGCTGCAAGTCGATCGTGTAATTAGGCACCTTACGAGGCCCCTTGAAGTCTTTTGGCAAGCACTCATTACGTATGGCCGACACCAGGAAAGGGACACCTCATGTTCTTGTGGCTACTCCTACCTCAAGAGAGGTTGCTGGATAAGCCAGAAAAGTTTGATGAGCCGCCTGCTCAGCTACCAGTTGAACTGCCCACTCAGCTTCTTGTCGGATCCTCTCTTGATCCGCTAAGTTAAGGACTCCAGCCTGTACTGTCTCATGCATGTGCGGTTGGTTGCAGCGTTGAGTGTTGCTTGACATATCAGTTGAGTCCATATGCCTGCTGTAGCTCGGGCTCCAGCTCGGGCGAGGGGTTGAATGGATTCTATCTCGACTGTAAGAGTACGCATCCTGCTGCGCCAGAGCCATCTGAAGAAGTTCTCTCACCCTTCGTGTTTCGATTGCTGTCGGAGAGTCACCTTCCATCGGGTGAGCCGCCAAACGAGGCGACGTAGCAATGAGGTTTTCCAAAGGATTGGAGAAGTGACCCGGTGGTGTTGGCGCATAATGAGGCGGAGCGGTATACATGCGAGGTGGTTCCATGGCCCGCGGCTGAACCGGTGCTCCGGGTGTCGTGATCCGATTTGCCTCCGACGGGTTACTTGGACTGGCCCCCGGTGTACGAAAAAGGTTCCTAGGATTGAGCTTCAGAGGTAGACGTGACTGAGTTTTCTGATGCCTTCTCCTCATGACCTCGTTTGACGCGTTTAGATCCACCAAGAGCCGGAAAGTCTCCGCTTGAAGTTGCTGAGCACGAGCATCCAAAGCCGCCCGCTCCGTGGCCATGCTGACCTCTTCTGCTGCTAAATTTTCCTTGGCTTGTGCCATCTCTTCGCGTACCCATGCCACCTCCGTGTCATGCTGAACTTTATCCGCCGGCTCCACTACGGCAGTCAATAGAGCTGTCAGCTTATCCGTGAGGTCCATTAGTATCTGAGCCGAGGGGCGCACGGGGTCTCCTGACCCGGCGCTGCCGACCCGGTGGTGGTTGCTGCTACAGCCGTGGAGTTCTGCCCGGGCTGAGTGCCTGCCATGAAGACTCTGGCTCGATTCGGCGGCTCAAAGGGGTCCGGAATACTGCTGCCATCGAAACAGCCCCCAAGCATGCCATCCTACAGCTGATACAAAGAATCCGTCTCGCCTGTTGATAATGTAGCGTCGGAACAGATGGCCGTCTCACCGCCGTCCACTGATCCTTCCGAGTATTCACCTCCATGGATGCAACCCACGAAGGCACGCTTTACGCTGGATCGGGCCCAGGCGGGCCTCGCGCGCTGAGTCGTCTCGATGATGTTGGTGCAGACGTCCGGCTCAAGGCCTGATTCACCGATCCGGCCAATGAAGACATGAATCCCGCCGAAGGGGACCCAGTACCCGTACTCAATTGAGCCGACCTCGGGGCCCCAGCCTTCGTCGTTGATGTAGAGCTTGCCGCGACGACTCTTGGTCATCCGGCCCACAACGTATCCCTTGAGCCCTTCGAAGTTTCCCTTCAAGAACTCAAATCCACCGTGCGCTGGCCCCATGGTGGGCGCCAACTGTCGTGGAATTGTCACGGCAGATGTCCTAGTAAAAGGACTTAGTCATAGGGCCATCGCAACTAGGAAGCTTAAAGGGGTTAATCGGGACAGAGGACATGAGAGGTTTTATACTAGTTCGGCCCCTTACGATGAAGGTAAAAGCCTATGTCTAGTTGTGTTGGAATTGCCGGGGTTCGATCACCAAGAGGCTAATCCATCGGCTTGGTTATCGATCTCTTGTTGCTTGCCCTAAGCCGCCACCAGGTCGTCCCCTTATATACACGGGTTGACGCCTGGCGGCCTACAGAGTCCCGGCCGGCTCATAAAACGTGTCCGGCTCGGTGACTTCTTTACATGCCTTTCTTTACAAGTCTTTCCTTACACACGGCGGTTTACAATATTGGGCCTTAAGCCGCCTCTGGGCTTAGGCCTTCTACAAGTCTTAATAACTATCACCTTGAATATTACTGGGCTCCTTTTGTAACCCGCCGTTGGTGTTGACCCAATCCCTCCTGGGCGGGTCTTTATCGGTTAGCTATATTCCCAACACTGCGGCATGCATGTTCCTGTGAGAGCATGTTCATTTTGAGTGTATCCTGTACACTGTTGTACTATGTCACATAAATATGTAGGAGTGATCCGAATACTCATCAAAGAAATCTCATATGAGAACATCCATCCAAAAATTTCATGACAAAATTATACTGAAAATCAGGTTGGCATACATCCAAATATATTATACAAATTGCATATGTAATTAGTGTAGTTCTAATACAACGTAAGATGCATGATTCAGATTTGCGTGTTGCAAGAAAAAAACATCAGTCTAGTAGGAAAAATCAAGTAACGGACATGCTTCAGAATCCAATTTCAAAAACCAATAAACACCAAAATTTGGTAATGGCAAGCATGAATACTATTTATGTAAACACAAAATCACAAGGGAGGATTTTATGTTCTAAGCATATGACTATATTATAAAAGCAAGCAAATGAGAAAGCATATGTCAAACATACATAACACTGGCAGCTGGTTATCAAGTACAAGTATCCACTTGCAGCAAACCTTGTACATACCAAGTTGCTGACTAATGCTCACATTGTCAAGTCAGATTAAGCGAGTCAGTAGTTAGTTCCCCAGAAAAAATGCAGATCATATATATACGGAGCGATATACATGACCATATCAGCTAGAATTAGAAACGGTTGTGCTCTCCTTGACAAGGAGCAAAGCAAGGAACAGCTGTGATAGATAGTTACATGTTAGACACATTGTACAGTACAAGCAATTCCCTGCAAGATGTTAACAAGTCACTATCTGCAAAAGCTCTTGAGAGGATAGTGGAAACAATTTAACTCATTATCTGTTCATTAGCTATACACCAAGAGCAAACTGAAATACTTGTTTACATGGTAGCTTACAGGCCAATATTGGCCGGTTCAGAAAGAGTAATTTGGCCATTAACATCAGACCGGCCTAATCAAACCCTACCCGGTGAGATGTTCAACAAATCCTACACTACGACGAGCAATCACCATCACCATCAGAAAATCACGGCAATCTCGCTGGGTAGGGTTAGGGTCCACGTGGAACTAGGGGTAGGAGACGACATTCTTGGCGAGCTTGTCGGTGATGACGAGGCGAACGGAGGATGTGTGGGATGTGGCAGCCATGGCGGCGGGGAGAGGAAGGGGGAGTAGGGGAGGGGCGGGGCGGCGATGACTTACCACCAAAGAGAAGGCCAGTATGCTGGAGGAGTGACACCGGTGTCGAGGCGTCGGGCGGTGTCAGGCAGAGTCGGGCGGCGGCGGCGGTGCTCCTCCTCTCACCGGCGGGGCTCCTCCCCTCGGTGGCGGCGGCGGGGGATCTTCCCCTCGGTGGCGGCTGCGTTGAAAATCCAGCAACGGGGCTCCTCTCAGTGGCATGGAGGAGGCTGGCGGCATGCGCTGGGACGAGAGCTTCCCTGAGGCCTTCGATGAGGATTCCGAGTCGTGTGGGTTCGGGAGGATCAAAGTGGATTAGAGAGGATCGGCCCATACAAACCCCCTGTGCCAAATGGGTCGACGATTTTTTTGGGGTTTCTGGTCCACGCGAGGAAAATCCTCTCGAAACCCCTCCCATCCACTCGCACCAAATGAGGCCTTAGGGAGTTCAACAAGAGTAGCAAATGATTCACAAAAGGAGGCTACTATCTTAGAGTCAAGTCTATATTTAGTGCTAAACTTTTGAAAAGCATCAGTATCCATAAAAGATTTAATACAATCATACTTAAGTATAATACCTGACTCTTTACCTTCACTGAGTTCCCAATCTTTAGAGTTGTGTTTAATTCTTTCCAAAAGATCCCACCAGAATTCAATAGTCTTCTTCATAAATGAACCAACACAAGAAGTATCAAGCATGGTTTGATCATTACGAGAAAGCCGAGCATAAAAATTCTGGATAATAATTTCTCTTGAGAGCTCATGATTGGGGCATGAATATAACATTTACTTAAGCCTCCCCTAGCTAGAGCGGTACTTTCTCCTTCACAAGGCCAAAATATATATATATAATTCCGATCACGATGAACTAGATGCATAGGATAATTTTTTTGGTGGAACTCCAATTTCAAACGATTCCAAATCCATGATCCAATATCATCACATAGCCTATACCATGCCAATGCTTTTCCCTTCAAAGATAAAGGGAAAACCTTTTTCATTACTTCATCCCTGGGTAAACCTGCAAGCTTAAACAATCCACAAATTTGTTCCACATATATCAAGTGCATATCAGGATGTTCGGTTCCATCTCCTGCATAAGGATTAGCTAGCAATTGTTCTATCATACCCGAAGGGATTTCATATTCAATATTTTTAGTAGGTGCAGTGGGTTGAGGGGTAATTAATTGTGGTTCCGGACGAGGTGAAGATACCCCAAACAAAACCCTCAAAGGATTGTTTTCCGTAGTAACAAGTGACAATAAATTTCAGCACACTATATAAATGTTTCCTTACCAAATTCCACTTACCAAAGGCGCTTCACTCCCCAGAAACGGCGCCAGAAAATAGCCTTGATGACCCACAAGTATAGGGATCAATTGTAGCTCTTTTCGATAAGTAAGAGTGTTGAACCCAACGAGGAGCGGAAGGAAATGACATGTAGTTTTCAGTAAGGTAATGTCTGCAAGTGCTGAAATTGTAAGTAGTGGAGTAGTTTGATAGTAAGATAATTTGTAATGAGCAAGTAACAACAGTACTATCAAAAGTGCAGCAAGGTAGCCCAATCCTTTTGAGGCAAAGGACAGGACAAAAAGGTCTCTTATGATAAGCAAAGCGTTCTTGAGGGTACACGGGAATTTCATCTAGTCACTTTCATCATGTTGGTTCGATTTGTGTTCGCTACTTTGATAATTTGATATGTGGGTGGACCGGTGCTTAGGTGTTGTTCTTACTTGAACAAACCTCTTACTTATGATTAACCCTCCCGCAAGCATCCGCAACTATGAGAAAAGTATTAAGAACAAATTCTAACCATAGCATTAAAATTTTGGATCCAATCGGTCCCTTATGAAATAGGGCATAAACTGGGGTTTAAGCTTCTATCACTCTCGCAACCCACCATCTAATTGCTATTCCACAATGAATTCCCTTAGGCCCAAATATGGTGAAGTGTCATGTAGTCGACGTTCACATGACACCACTAAGGGAATAACAACATACATACTATCAAATTATCGAACACATATCAAGTTCACATGATTACTTGCAACATGATTTCTCCCGTAACCTCAAGAACAAAAGTAATTACTCACAAATGATAAACATGTTCATGATCAGAGGAGTATGAAATAGCATAATGGATCTGAACATATAATCTTCCACCAAATAAACCATATAGTAATCAACTACAAGATGTAATCAACACTACTAGTCACCCACAATCACCAATCTATAGTTCTGGTAACAAGATTGAATACAAGAGATGAACTAGGGTTTGAGAGGAGCTGGTGTTGTTGAAGATGTTGATGGAGATTGCCCTCCCCGAGATGGGAGAGTTGTTGGTGATGATGATGACGATGATTTCCCTCTCTGGGAGGGAAGTTCCCCTGGTGGGATCGCTCCACCGGAGGGCAAAAGTGCTCCTGCCCAAGTTCCACCTCGAGACGGTGGCGCTCTGTCCCAAAAGTCTCCCCCTTATTTTTTCTAGGTCAAAATGACTTATATACCAGAAGATGGGCACCGGAGGTGGGCCGAGGAGGCCACAACCCACCAGGGCGTGCCCAGGTGGGTTGTGCCCACCTGGTGGCCCCCCTCTAGTGTTTATTGGTCCCAACATTTCTTAAATAATCCATAAAAAATCTCCGTGAAATTTCAGCTCATTTGGAGTTGTGCGGAATAGGTGGCCTGACGTAGCTTTTCCAGGTCCAGATTTCCAGTTGCCGGAATTCTCCCTCTTAGTGTGTTCCCTGCAAATTATGAGAGAAAAGGCATTAGAATTACTCCAAAAATCATTATTATGGATAAAAACATTATAAATAACAGTAAGGAAACATGATGCAAAATGGACGTATCACATCACAACTTCGCGCTCAAAATACCATGGGCAGCTGTGGGGCCTAAACACCAATTGTTCGGTTCAACCTAACTATGGTCAAATACGTCTTCGAACGTCGAACAGGTACCATCCAGGACCTATCCGACATTAAGCCAGAACAACACGGAGACCTCTCAATGCTCCTTGCCAATGTCCCATTGTACAATAACACCCCCACCACGGAGTTCTTCTTCCCAACAGAAGCAAAGGCGCATACGTGCAACCGGGCACAATAGGGGCATCAACCCATGCATCAAGGCCTTGTGTAAACCTTTCATCTGTAAACACTTTTCCTTTCTCTTGCAAAGTACCTATAAGAGACGCTTCGGCAGTTCACAAATTGTATGGTTAGACATCATGAGCTCATCGGAAATAAAGCAAACCTTTTACGGTCCTCTTACAATCTTTTACGTTGCCTCTTTTTTCCTGCTCTTCGACTCTGTCATAAGCCAGTTCAGCACATATCTGCTCTAATATGCAATCGGCTAATAGACCGGGGGCTTGATCATAATACTCGGCCTATGCATCAAGTCTGACAACTTTTTTATTATGTCGAAGATCAAGTCTTCGCCGCAGAAGTTGTTTGGCAAGCCAAACACCACTTCCAAGGTCAGGGTGCCCGAGCAGCGGGCTGATACGTCTCCAACGTATCTATAATTTTTAATTGTTCCATGCTGTTATATTATTATTATTGGATGTTTTATAATCATTTTATACTATTTTTTGGTACTAACCTATTGACATAGTGCCAAGTGCCAGTTGTTGTTTTTTGCATGTTTTATATCATTTTTAATTGTTCCATCACGAAGGGGTTCATCATGTCCCACTGTGCCTCTCCGATGATGCGTGAGTAGTTCTTTGTAGACCTAAGGGTTCGTAGTTAGTAGCTAGATGGCTTCCTCTCTCTCTCTCTCTCTTTCTCTCTTTTGATTCTCAATACAATGGTCTCTTGGAGATCCATATGATGTAACTCTTTTTGCGGTGTGTTTGTTGGGATCCGATGAACTTTGAGTTTATGATCATATCTATCTTTTTATCTATGAAAGTTATTTGAGTATTGTTTGATCTATTATATGCATGATTGCTTATAGCCTCGTATTTCTTCTCCGATATTTGGGTTTTGTTTGGCCAACTTGATCTATTTATCTTGCAATGGGAAGAGGGTCTTTGTGATGGGTTCGATCTTACGGTGCTTGATCCCAGTGATAGAAGGGGAACCGACATGGATGTATCATTGCTATTAAGGATAACAAGATGGGGTCTTTTTCTACATAAATAGACCTTGTCTACATCATGTCACTGTTCTAATTGCATTACTCCATTTCCCCATGAACTTAATACCCTAGATGCATGCTGGATAGCGGTCGATGTGTGGAGTAATAGTAGTAGATGCAGGCAGGAGTCGGTCTACTAATCTTGGACATGATGCATATATAATGATCATTGCCTGGATATCATCATGATTATTTGAAGTTCTATCAATTCCCCAACACTAATTCGTTTACCCACTGTTTGCTATTTTTCTCGAGAGAAGCCACTAGTGAAATCTACGGCCCCCGAGTGTCTTCTTTATTATATTTGCCTTTGTGATATATTTTTATTTGATTTTATTTTCAGATCTATTAAATAAAAAATACACAAATACCTTGATGCACTTTATTTTATTTGGCGTTCGACCTATCAATTTATTACAACTTTCTCCCATCCACGTGCCAATTTCTCGCGTCGTTACCCAAAAGGGATTGACAACCCCTTTAACACATCGGGTTGCGAGTATTTGTTATTTGTGTGTAGGTGCCGTTCACATAGTGTTGCGTGGTTCTCCTACTGGTTTGATAACCTTGGTCTCATCACTGAGGGAAATACCTAGCGTTGCTGTGCTGCATCATCCCTTCCTCTTTGGGGAAATACCGACGTAGTTCTAGCAGACATCGAAAGGAATTTCTGGCGCCGTTGTCGTGGAGACATCATCAACATCTACCAGGTTCCTAATCACAAATCTCATCTCATTGCAATTTACATTATTTTCCATTTGCCTCTCGTTTTCCTCTCCCCCACTTCACAAAAAATACTTTTATTATTCGCCCTCTTTTTCTTTCACCGTTTTCTTACCAGATCTATTTTTTAGTGCAATCTTGTTGTGTAGTCACAATGACTCAAGAGAACACCAAGTTGTGTGATTTCTCAAATACCAAAAACAATGATTTTATTAGCACTCTGATTGCTCCTCTCGCCACTAGTGCGGAGTCTTGCGATATTAATACCGCTTTGCTGAATCTTGTTATGAAAGATCAATTTTCTGGTACTCCTTATGAGGATGCTGCGTCCCATCTTAACACATTCCTGGAATTATGCAATATGCAGAAGAAAAAAATGTGGACAATGGCATTGTGAACATGAAATTATTTCCGTTTTCTTTGCGAGATCATGCAAAATTTTGGTTCTCTTCGTTGCCTTGGGATAGTATCATTTCTTGGAATAAGTGCAAAGATGTTGTTATCACTAAGTATTTTCCGCCCGCAAAAATTATTTCCCTTAGAACCTAGATCATGAATTTCAAGCAACTTGAACATGAGCATGTTGCACAATCTTGGGAAAGGATGAAAATGATGCTAAGGAATTGCCCAACTCATGGGTTAAATCTTTGGATGATCATACAAAAAATTTATGCGGGATTGAAGTTTGTTTCTCGTAATCTTTTAGATTCCGCCACGGGTGGTACTTTTATCGAAATTACTTTGGGTTAAGCCACCAAATTTCTTGATAATATCATGGCAAATTATTCATAATGGCATACCGAAAGAGCTCCTACTAGTAAAAAGGTTAATTCGGTTGAAGAAAATTCTTCTTTGAGTGAAAAAGTTGATGCTCTTATGAAATTGGTTTCTAATAAAAGTGTTCCTGTTGATTTTAGTTATGTGCCTTTGTCTACTTGGATTGAGCAAGATAGTGATGCCGTAGATGTGAATTTTATCTCGCGAAACCATTTCAATAACAATGCTTATAGAGGTAATTTTAACCCTAGGCCTTTTCCTAGTAATTGCTCTAATAATTATGGTAATTCCTATGGTAATCCTTCTTATAATAATAATAGGAATACCTATGATCTTGAGAATAATATTAAATAATTTATCAACGCTCAAAAAGTTTTCAATGCTATAATGCAAGAAAAGCTGAACAAGATTGATGATTTGTCTAGAAGTGTTGATAGAATTTCTCGTGATGTAGAAAATCTCAAGATCAAATTTTTTGAGCCTAAAGTTGAGGAATCAATTAAATCTCTTTATGTTTCTATGGATGAAAGTAAGAAAAGAACCGCTATGCTTAGAGCTAGAAGAGAATTTTAGAAAAACTGTTTTCTAGTGATTGCTTTCGTAAAAGTGATGAAGATCTTAAAATGATTGGTGTTTCTTCCATTGATTCCTTGTTTAGTAAAATTAAGATTGATGAAAAATGGACTGAAGAAGAGTCAACTTTAGTTAGAAGGCGTCCCGATAATTCGGAGGGTGAAAATCTTTTAAGAAAATTGATAAAAGTGGGTTTGAAGAGGTCAAAATTTTAGCTAGTGATGTGCCCACTCTTTTGGACACTAGTGCAGAACCGGGCAATAGCATCGGTTCGTAAGGCCCTTTAGTGCCAGTTCCATAACCGGCACTAAAGTGTGGTCACTAAAGGGCAACCACGTGGCACGAGCCAGCTCCGGGGGCCGGGAGCCCTTTAGTACCGGTTGGTAACACCAACCGGTACTAAAATGTTTGGGTTTTTTTTGGTTTTATGATTTCTTTTTCATTTAATTTTTTGTTTTCCATTTTAATTCTTTTTCATTTGCTGGTATTTTACGATACTACACATTGTACATGTTATGCATATATATATATATATAAATAGAATTTCTAGTAGAACCAATCATATATATATCATCAATGTCTCACAAACCACCATATTAATTCACACATACACACATGTATAGCTATATACAATTTCTCGTACATATGCATGTTGCCTTCGGAGCCAGTGGCATTAGCCTAATTGGTGCCTTCGGAGCACGATGACAATTGGAAGTGGTTCATGACCTGGTCAATGGGGGCGGTAGCGGGTAATAGTATTCTCCCTTCGGATTTATGACCTGGTCGAGCAAAAATCCCGCTATTTCCTCTTGAAGTGCTTCTACGCGCTCCGTTTCTAGGAGCTTGTCCCGCACCTCTTTGAACTGTTAAGAAGGAGATCAATATGCATGTGTATTAGTTGTGTGACTAGATATCGATAATGGTGTAAAAATTGTGAATAGTGTTCTGACAAGCGTACCCATTCCTGTCTTTGAGATCTGCTCCTTTCGGACGCCATCATGCGAATGTTCTCGCAAACGCAGAATGCACACAAATCAGTCCCCTGCGCCTGCTTCAGGGCCTTTATTACAAGAATGGAATTTAATTTGTTCAGATAATAATTAATCAAGCATGATAATTAAAGAGATGGCAGCTAGCTAGCTAGCTAGTACTACTTAATTACTTACCTTGGGTCGAAACCATTTCAGCTGTCGTTTCCATTCGCCTTCCGTGACGCTGATGAACCTTGCCCAAGCCCTGCCCGACGACAAAGAAAATGAATAAAGGGGTTATTAAATAGTTCATATCATGAAAATGACGAACTAAATAAGCCGAGATATATAGTTAATAATGATTGAAATTACCTGTTGACTATCCCAAACAAGATGTTATAGTCACTATTTGCTTCGAGTAGTGAGTCCAGTATTTGAACTATTCTGGCGTCAACTTTAATGATACATGAGATCCAGTGAAATCTGCATGCACACACGTTTGCATGTCTTAATTAAGCAGGCATATGTAAGCCAAAACATGTAGCTAGCTAGTAGGCAAAAACAGAGAATTTGTAGTACAAGAAAGTGTGACTCACTGGAAGTTGTAAGGAAGTAGTATATCTTCATTGTATTTGAGGCGCTTCAAGAACTCTAGCATGCTGTCCTCTACCTGCTTTTCATGATGCTTGTTTATTTTCCATGTGTATTCATTAACGGTGTTTGGGTCAATGAACCCAATGCCATAGCGTCCACCTTTTCTCATTTCATACATCTTCATCCTGCATAATACCACAGAAAAGAATATAGTGAGGATAATTATAGGTAATGATTGATCAAAAGGATCACTACAGCTAGCTTGAGACTTAAATTAGAAAGAAATCACTTACAGACAATAGCAACTGACGATAGATTTGTCGAGTGCGTCTTGATTGTATAACTGAAACAGTTCAGAATACTCAACGGTCACAGGTTTCTCATGGTAGTAATGATCCTTCTTGACTTGCACCATGAGGGACTCTCGATCGGATCTCTTGGTAATGTCCATGTACCATTGATGCAATTCATACATTCTCGTTGGGAGCTTCTTGACCTCTTCTGGCTTGACCAAAGGTTGGCCCCGCAATATTTCCGTTTTATTTCCTCCTCTGTAAGCACAGGCATGTCCTTGATCTCGAGGAGTTGTCCAATAGTGATGTTGAGAGTTTCAGCCTGCATTATATGCTCCTGGGTTATTACCACATCGCCCACCTCGGGAACGTAAATTGTTTGCCCACAATAATATTGGGCGCGCGTACTGTCACGTGTTGTTCGCGGCACAACAAGCGGGGGGATCGATTGCGCCGCCTGTTCTCCCAGCTGGGCAACGGTTTTCCCGCATTTTTTGACAGCTGCTTGTTGTTTGCTCGAGCTCGAGCTCGCCTCCTTCTATAGACGTTGTCGACGATGTAACTTCCTGATGTGGCGCTCATAGTCTGTGTCAACAGGCTTAGGATCTGGTGGTTGAGCCATACAAATGAAGTGGTCAACTACTTCCACAGGCACTTTCTACCTTGGCGGCGGTGGCGGTTTCGGTCCAAAATGGGCGTCGACTTCTGCCCGCACTATGGCATTGGTTTGCTCCTCGGTCCTGTTGTAAGCCCTCTCAGGAAGAGGAGTAGTGTGGTTTGGACCATATTTATATCGCTTGCCTCCGCCTGTACTTCCTGTACTATGACCTCAACTCGTACCGCTATGCACCATAGCTGCGGGGTGTCTCTTCTGCGATTGCTGAGGCAGCGGAGACGGCTGACGAGGCTGAGTTGGACGAGGAGGAGTGGCCTGAAGCTGTGCCGGACTTGGAGGAGGAGTGGCCTGAGGTTGTGCCGGACTTGGAGGAGGAGTGGACGTCTGATGCTGTGTCGGACTTGGAGGAGGAGTGGCCTGACACTTTGCCGGACTTGGAGGAGGAGGAGGAGTGGCCTCACGCGTTGGTGGACTTGGAGGAGCAGGAGTCTGCTGACTCGGTGGCAGACTTCGACGAGGAGTCGGGTGACGCGGTGTCAGTGGCCTTCGAAAGATGATGCAATCCTTTCTCCATAGGATGATACGATGTTTGGCATCTCCGAGTGTTTGCTCCTCGTCACCTCTAGGAATGTCAAGCTCTAGCCCCGAATATTGGTCCACCACCTCATCGACCACGACCCGAGCATAGCCTGCTGGAATCGGGTTGCAATGGAAGGTTGCATCGGGGGAATTTGTATAAGCAACGCCGTCCGCCACCTTCAAGGATATGTTCTTAATTTTGAAGTGTAGCTCGCAGTTAGTGTTCTCCGCGATGTCATCCACGGGGTATCTATCCAGCATTGCATCAAACGTGGCGGAACCCACACTGCTTCTCTGCATGGATGGGGCGGTGGTATCCAATGCTGGATTCTCTAGCTGCTGCAGCTGCTGAGACCCCCTTTGCTGGCTAAGTGAGTCGATCTGCTCCTGCTGCCGCTGGAATTTGATTGCCAAGTCCGCGTGCGCTGATTCTAGGCCTTGAAGGCGTTCATAGTCGAGCTTCCTCTGCTCCTCCTCCATCTTCCTCTTCTTCTCCTCCGCAATCTTCTTTGTCGCATGGGTTCTTTAGTCGGCGTTCTAGTCCGAAAACCCCTCATACCACGGAATAGCGCCCATGCCTCGTGTTCTTCCCGGGTGTTCAGGATTTCCCAGGGCACGCGTAAGCTCGTTGTTCTCTCTGTTGGGCTCGAACAACCCGGATCGAGCCTCTTCTATTGCAACAAGTAGCTTATCTTCAGCTCCGTCCAGACATGGCTTCTTGGAAACTTTGCCTGTCTTCGGGTCCAACCCCCCCCCCCATGCGCATAGAACCAAGTCCTGCACCTGGGGGGCCAGCTCAATGTTTCTGGAGTGACACTTGCATCCATCATCTCTTTCTCAGACTTATCCCACTTATGCGTTCCCACCGCATAGCCACCTGGCCCCAGCTTATGGAACTTATCCTTTTTTGCGGCATTGGCCTTGTTTATTCTTGACCGTTCCTAGATAGTTCTGAATCCTTGAATTTCACAAAATCGTCCCAATGAGCACTTTGATTCTCTAGTGTTCCCTCGAATACTGGAGTCTTCCTTCCTCCCTTGATGTACTTGTCCCATTCACGATTCTTGTGGTTCTTGAATGCAACCACCATCTTCCTAAGAGCAGTGTCCTTGACTTTCTGCACATCTGCTTCTGTGAAATGATCTGGTAGGGTGAAATGTTCCATGAGAGTATCCCAAAGTAGACTTTTTTGTGTGTCGTCGACAGAAGTAAGATCTGGACATGGCTTTGCTGGCTCTCTCCATTCTTGAAGGGAGATCCGGAGTTGGTCCTTCACAAGAACTCCGCACTGACGAACGAACTTGTCCGTAATCTTCTTAGGCTCTAAGGGTTCGCCATTAGGTTTGATTTCATCGATATTATACTTTACACCCTCCTTCAACTTTTTGTTCGGGCCTCGTTTCGTCCTATTGCCTGAAGATTTGCTCGATCTGGATGGCTGAAAGAAGAAAGATCAATTCGTTAATATATCTTCAACTCATTTAAAACATGTGATGATCACCAGATGCCTACTTATATAAATATATATACCTCTCCGGTGTTGTCATCATCGTAGTTCATGACTTCATCAATTCGGTCGTCGCGATCGAATATCATATCACCCTCTCCGGTGTTGTTTAGAAATTCGGAGCCGTCATAATCTTCTTCATTCTGATCATCATCTGGCCCGCGTATTATATTGAACATGGTCTGTTCTCCCTCTCTGTCGGTATTGTCCGCCATAGCTTTTATTTAACTATGCCAAAAGAAATATAAAACAATTTAGTATTCAAATTACATCGTCTCGAATAATAGATATAATCTCGAATACATCGTCTCGAATAATAGATATAATCTCGAATACATTGTCTCGAATACATCGTCTTGAGTAATAGATATAATCTCGAATACATCGTCTCGAATAATATATAATCTCGAATACATCGTCTCGAATAATATATAATATCGAATACATCGTATCGAGTACATCACTGGCTAGGTAGCTAATAAAGATCGAATACTACAGAAGAATCTAGGACACTCGCGGTTCCTGCGGCGCGGGCAGTGGACACCCAAAGAGAAGGAACCCTCACAGGATCATAGCTGAAGTCAGATCCCTGAAGAAACTGCCAGGTATTGGAGAACCTACCGCCCTCTAATGCAACCATGTAGCAATGGACGTGCTCGTCCTCCTCCCTGACACGGCGATGTACCACCTCCGGCGGGGCTGGCTCCCTCCGCACCGAAACTGGCCCACGCGAACGCCACCAAATGAGATCAAGGTCGACGATGGGACCCGGGGCCGGGTTCCTCATCAAGCGGCGCGCCCCTCCAAGCAGCACCTCCCAGTGCCAGCCCGGCGGAGCCCAGTCCCGGACATGGGTCAGTCGGACGTCGTCGCAGACGGGTCGACGGCGAGGATGCGGGCCGGGCATCGTCGAGAACGAATACTAGCTATATGCCCGCAAAAAGTAACATTTTTTTAATGATTGGCTTTTGATAACTAAAGTTTCTAACATTTCTATAACATTTCTAATATTTCTAGAACTAAAAAAAAAGAAAAATTTCTAACTTTTTTATAACTATTTCTATAACTAAAAAATTGAAAAATTTCTAACAATTTTAACTTTTTATAACTATTTCTATAACTAAAAAACAGAAAAATTTCTAACAATTCTAACATTTCTAACTATTCTAACATTTCTAACTATTCTAACAATTCTAACATTTCTAACTATTTCTAAAAAACAGAAAAATTTCTAACAATTTCTAAAAAACAGAAAAATTTCTAACTATTTGTATAACTAAAAAAAATGTATGTGTGTGTGTGTGTGTGCGCTCACCAACGAGGCGAGAGGCGACAGGGGGCAGCGACGGGGACGGCGATGGGCGCGGCGAAGACGGGGATGACGACGACGGGGACAAGGCCGGGGCGGCAATGACGGGGACGGGGACGTACGGGCCGGGGCGGCGACGACGACGGGGACGTACGGGGCGGCGACGATGGGGACGGGGACGACGTGGGACAGGCCGGGACGGGGCGGCGGTGATGACGGGGACGACAGGGACGGGGACGACGGGGCGGCGACGGGGGCGGCGACAAGGGATGGAGACGTACGGGGGCGGCGGGCGACGGTGCAGAGGAGAGGAAGCAGATGAGAAACTGAAATTTTCGTAAGTGTTGTTTATATAGGAGGGGCCTTTAGTACCGGTTGGAGCCACCAACCGGTACTAAAGGCCTGTTTTGGCCAGGCCAAGCGGCGGGAAGCGACCCCTTTAGTACCGGGTGGTGGCTCCAACCGGTACTAAAGGCCCCCCCTTTAGTACCGGTTGGTGCCACAACCCGGTACTAAAGGGGGTGCGCTGGCGCAGGTGCGGTGCGGCAAGTTTAGTCCCACCTCGCTAGCCGAGGGGCGACCGCACTGGTTTATAAACCCCCGTGCGGTAGCTCTCTCGAGCTCCTCTCCAAAGCAGGCCTACTGGGCCTACATGTTCTGTGCTGCCCTGTGGGCCTACGGGCGTTTGCGGGCCTGCATCCTGGCCCAATAACAGGTTGGGTTTCTAGTCGTATGCAGGCCGCTCTGGCCTAGTAGGCGGGCTTTTTTTTGCTTTATTTATTTTTGAGTTGTTTTTTTTGTGTATTTAGAGTTTCTTTGTGAATATTTTTGCTTTAGGTACAAAAAATTACAAACTTTCTGTTAGTGCCCGTAGTTTTCAAATTTGAATAGCTTAAATTTTGAATTATTTGAAATTAGTGTGAATCACTAGTTTGTGAATAACTTAACTTTAAAAATCAGTAAAGGCATGAAAGAATTTGTTTGCACATAAAATTTCTTCGCGTTTCAAATGCCAAAGCACATAATTAACTACCCTAACTATTACAGAGATTCCCTTTTGGGTGTGAAACACAGAAGAAAGTGATGATAGTGAAGCCGATCACATCCCAGATCTTTGGGTGTGAAACTTTTTCTTTGCGTGTGTCCCTTTGCGCCGTAACCATGGAAAATCTTCATCATTTAACGGGATGCTCGGGTCAATATTCACTATGAATGGAGCAATTTCATCAAACTTTTCATAATCTTCTGACTTGTCTGTCTTGTCATCCACTCCCACGATGTTTCTCTTCCCAGAAAGAACTATGTGCCGCTTTGGCTCATCGTACGATGCATTCGCTTCCTTATCTTTTCTTTTTCTTGGCTTGGTAGACATGTCCTTCACATAGAAAACCTGTGCCACATCATTGGCTAGGACGAATGGTTCGTCTGCATACGCAAGATTGTTGAGATCCACTGTTGTCATTCCGTACTGCGGGTCTTCCGTTACCCCGCCTCGTGTCATATTGACCCATTTGCACCGAAACAAAGGGACCTTCAAACCACGTCGATAGTCAAGTTACCATATGTCTTGTATATAACCATAATATGTTTCCTTTCCTGTCTTGGTTTCTGCATCAAAGCGGACACCACTGATTTGGTTGGTGCTCTTCTTATCTTGGGCGATTGTGTAAAATGTATTACCATTTATCTCGTACCCTTTGAAAGTTATTATATTCGAAGATGGTAACTGGGACAGCAAGTACATGTCATCTTCAATAGAGGTGTCATGCATGGTACGTGTCTGCAACCAGCTGGCGAAACTCCTGGTTTGTTCACGTGTAATCCAGTCATCAGTCCGCTCCGGGTGTTTGGAGCGTAGCAAATTCTTGTGTTCATCCATATACGGAGCCACCAAGGCGGAATTCTGTAGAACTGTGTAGTGTGCTTCAGTGAGAGAATGTACCTCCATACATATTATTTGTTCCCCTCCTAGCGTGCGTTTTCCATCCAGTCTGCCCTTATGCCGTGATTCAGGAACACCAATCGGCTTAAGGTCAGGAATACAGTCAATACAAAACTCAATGACCTCCTCATTTTGACGGCCCTTGGAGATGCTTCCTTCTGGCCTAGCATGGTTATGAACATATTTCTTTAAGACTCCCATGAACCTCTCAAAGGGGAACATATTGTGTAGAAATACAGGACCCAAAACGTTAATCTCTTCGCATAGGTGAACTAGGACGTGCGTCATGGTGTTGAAGAAGGATGGTGGGAACACCAACTCGAAACTGACAAGACATTGCACCAAATCATTCTCTAACCTTGGTATGATTTCTGGATCGATTACCTTCTGAGAGATTGCATTGAGAAATGCACATAGCTTCACAATGGCTAATCGAACATTTTTTGGTAGAAGCCCCCTCAATGCAACCGAAAGTAGTTGCGTCATAATCACGTGGCAGTCATGAGACTTTAGGTTCTGGAACTTTTTCTCTGCCATGTTTATTATTCCCTTTATATTCGACGAGAAGCCAGACGGTACCTTAATATTGAGCAGGCATTCAAAGAAGATTTCCTTCTCTTCTTTGGTAAGAGCGTAGCTTGCATGACCCTGATGTATGCCGTCTTTTCCGTGCATACGTTGCTGGTCCTCTCGTGCCTCGGGTGTATCTTTTGTCTTCCCATACACGCCCAAGAAGCCAAGCAGGGTCACACAAAGATTCTTCGTCACGTGCATCACGTCGATTGCGGAGCAGACCTCTAGGTCTTTCCAATAGGGCAGGTCCCAAAATATAGATTTCTTCTTCCACATGGGTGCGCGTGCGTCAGCGTCATTCGGAACAGGTTGTCCACCAGGACCCTTTCCAAAGACCACCTTCAAATCCTTGACCATATCATGTACATCAGCACCAGTACGGTAGCGAGGCTTCGGCCGGTGATCCGCCTCACCTTTGAAATGCTTGCCTTTCTTTCTTACGGGATGCCTGCTCGGAAGAAATCGACGATGCCCCAGGTACACATTCTTCTTACAATTAGCCAAATATATACTGTCGGTATCGTCCAAACAGTGCATGCATGCGCGATATCCCTTGTTTGTCTGTCCTGAAAGGTTACTGAGAGCAGGCCAATCATTGATGGTCACGAACAACAACGCCTTTAGGTCAAATTCTTCCCCATGTGCTCATCCCACGCACGTACACCTGTTCCATTCCACAGTTGTAAGAGTTCTTCAACTAATGGCCTTAGGTACACATCAATGTCGTTGCCGGGTTGCTTAGGGCCTTGGATGAGCACTGGCATCATAATGAACTTCCGCTTCATGCACAACCAAGGAGGAAGGTTATACAAACATAGAGTCATAGGCCAGGTGCTATGGTTGCTACTCTGCTCCCCAAAAGGATTAATGCCATCTGCGCTTAGACCAAACCATACGCTCCTTGCGTCATCTGCAAACTCCTTCCCGTACTTTCTTTCGATTTTTCTCCACTGCAACCCGTCAGCGGGTACTCTCAACTTTCCGTCTTTCTTACGGTCTTCTCTATGCCATCGCATCGCCTTGCCATGCTCTTTGTTTTGGAACAAACGTTTCAATCGTGGTATTACACAGTGGCGGAGCTTAAACGAAAAAGTTGGGCGGGCCAGACTGAAGAAGAACACATTTTTTTCTAAATTCTGACACATAAGGACATATTACAAGCACCAAAGTACAGTTCAACCATGAGTCACTACTATTGGGCAAGCTAATACAAAAGTGTCTGCGACATTAGACATGGACCTACTCACATACAATGAACTCAACGATCCTTCTTGCTTATAAAATCTGCAATGACATCTTCGTGGTTGTAGTTTTCTAGAATTCCACCATTTATGTGAACTAACAAGTTATTAGCCAGATTCTCACCTTCCATCTTATTGTGCAATCTTGTCTTACTGATCTTCATACTAGATCAATTCTTTTCGGAGTCTTACTGATCTTCATACTAGATCAGGCTATTATTTATCACTAATCACTGCGTGTATGGAAATGAACAAAATCAGGTAATTGCTTAACAAATTCAGAATTTGCGGGGGAAATTTTACATGTGAAGTGTGCCTACGGCAAGGGGCTAAGTCATGGGGGCGCCAGCGACAGAATACAAAAGGAGAAGGGGCTGGCCCAGGTCATGCGCCAGATTTGGAGACTTGGAGTTGGAGGAGAACAAGCGCAGGAATGGATGGCCGGCAGCACGCACGGCGCACTGGATCCCGGCGGATGACGGACGGCGGGAGGGAGCATTTACAGGGGCGAGGCGAGATCCGGGCGGGCGTCGCCGCGGCGGTTGCTCCGAGAGATGGCGATCGGCGCGCTCAGGTGGACCGTGTTCCCTGTCCACGGCGGTGGTCGTCGGCAGCGTGGCTACAGCCTACATGAGTCTCTTGGACTGAGAGGATGGGGAATTGGGGAAGGCACGAGTGTGCTTGTGCGTGCAGCGTCCGTGAGACGAGGAGACGATGGCTAGTGCGTGCGTGGGCTAGTGGGCTGGGCTAAGACGACTAGTAGTAAAAAAAATTTGTCAAATTCCTGGGCGGGCCATGGCCCGGGTCTGCCCCTACAGAGCTCCGCCCCTGGTATTACATGAGCATACCACATCACCTTGGCAGGAATCTTCTTCCTGGGGCGCTCACCCTCGACATCACCAGGGTCATCGCGACTGATCTTATAGCGCAATGCACCACATACGGGGCAAGCGTTCAAATCCTCGTACTCACCGCGGTAGAGGATGCAATCATTAGGGCATGCATGTATCTTCTGCACCTCTAACACTAGAGGGCAGACATCCTTCTTTGCTTCATACATACTCTCGGGCAATTCGTTGTCCTTTGGAAGCATATCCTTTATCATTACCAGCAACTTTCCAAATCCCTTGTCAGATACACCATTCTCTGCCTTCCATTGCAGCAATTCCAGTGTGGTGCCCAGCTTTTTCTTGTCACCTACGCAATTCGAGTACAACAATTTTTTGTGATCCTCTAACATGTGTTGCAACTTCTTCTTCTCCAAATCACTTGTGCAGTTTCTCTTTGCATCGGCAATGGCCCGACCTAGATCATCAACGGGCTCATCTGATGCCTCTTCTTCAGCTTCTTCCCGCATTGTCGGCTCAGCTTCTTCCCGCATTACCGGCTCAGCTTCTTCCCCCATTGTTGTATCATCGTATTTAGGGAACCCATGGCCAGGATAGCTGTCGTCGTCCTCTTCTTCTTCATTGTCTTCCATCATAACCCCTCTTTCTCCGTGCTTGGTCCAAACATTATAGTGGGGCATGAAACTGGACATAAACAGGTGGACGTGAATGGTTCTTGACGTAGAGTAATTGTGACCATTCTTACAGCGAGCGCATGGACAAGGCATAAAACCATCCACCCGCTTGTTTGCCTCAGCCGCAAGCAGAAAAGTATGCACGCCCTCAACGAACTGGGGAGAGCATCGGTCATCGTACATCCATTGTCGGCTCATCTTCATTACACAACACCGAATAGACCAAATTAATACAAGTTCATACATAAAGTTCATACAACACTTAAATGCAACAAACAAATAACTCTCTAGCTAAAGCATTTAAATGCAACAACAAATACGATCAAGATCGCAACTAAGGTAACAATGGATCCAACAGCATAATGATACCAAGCCTCACTATCGATGGCATATTTTCTAATCTTTCTAATCTTCAAGCGCATTTTCTCCATCTTGATCTTGTGATCATCGACGACATCGGCAACATGCAACTCCAATTCCATCTTCCCCCCCTCAATTCTTTTCAATTTTTCTTTCAAGTACTCGTTTTCTCTTTCAACTAAATTTAACCTCTCGACAATAGGGTCGGTTGGAATTTCCGGTTCACATACCTTCTAGAAAAAATTTCTATGTCAACTTGATGGGCATAATTTGTCATAAACACGAAATGCAACTAGTTTTAAAAGAGAATATATATACCACATCCGAATCATAACAAGGACGAGGGCCGACGGGGACGGATATCAAAACCATGGCACTATATGTATAACAAACAACGTACGGGTAAGATAATTATACGAGTAACTACATCTCCAAATCACACAAACATCAATTTTTATATAAAATTTCATGAACAAGAGGCTCACCACAAGGTGGTGCCGGCGATGGAACGGTGCGGGCGATCGACGGTGGTTACGACGGAGATTTAGAAGGCACTAAGTAAACCACACCTACATATGCAAACTAAGTGTTATTTTTGACCTCAAATTGCATATAAATCAAATACTAGCACATATATATATATATCCTCCCAAATTACTAAACTCACAAATTAATCACTATATAAAGCATTGCAAGAGCTAATCTAGCAATGAGAGATGAAAGGACAAAGTTGCTAACCTTTGTGATCATTTGAATGGATGGGGGCCTTCAAATCTTGACAAATTTTGGGCAAAATGTGTGATGAGCTCGAGAGGAAGAGGGGAAGAACAGAGAGGAGAGGGGAAAGGGGAAGAACGGAGCGAGCTTGGGTGGACGAAGGGTTTATGTAGGACGACCTTTAGTACCGGTTTGTGCCAAGAACCGGAACTAAAGGGGCTGGAGGGGCCCCAGTCTGACAACATCCTGCCACCACTCTCATTAGTACCGTTTCGTGGCACGAACCGATGCTAAAGGTTCACCATGAACCGGTACAAATGAAAGCGGCCCGGCTAGCCGTTGGAACCGGCACTAATGTATACATTAGTGCCGGCTCAAATACAAACTGGCACTAATGTGCTTCACGTTTGACCCTTTTTCTACTAGTGGGATTACTGTAGGATCGAAAGTATGTCTAGAGGGGGGTGATTAGACTACTTGACCAAATAAAAACTTATCCTTTTCCCAATTTTAGTTCTTGACAGATTTTAGCAACTTTGGACAAGTCAAGCAATCTTAACACAATTCAAGCAAGCATACGAAGAGTATATGAGCAGCGGAAAGTAAAGCATGCAACTTGCAAGAATGTAAAGGGAAGGGTTTGGAGGATTCAAACGCAATAGGAGACACGGATGTTTTTGTCGTGGTTCCGATAGGTGGTGCTATTGTACATCCATGTTCATGGAGACTTCAACCCACGAAGGGTAACGGTTGCGCGAGTCCACGTAGGGCTCCACCCACGAAGGGTCCATGAAGAAGCAACCTTGTCTATCCCACCATGGCCGTCGTCCATGAAGGACTTGCCTCACTAGCAGTAGATCTTCACGAAGTAGGCGATCTCCTTGCCCTTACAAACTCCTTGGTTCAACTCCACAATCTTGTTGGAGGCTCCCAAGTGACACCTAGCCAATCTAGGAGACACCACTCTCCAAGAAGTAACAACTGGTGTGTTGATGATGAACTCCTTGCTCTTGTGCTTCAAATGATAGTCTCCCCAACACTCAGCTCTCTCTCACAGGATATGAATTTGGTGGAAAGAGGATTTGAGTGGAAAGCAACTTGGGGAAGGCTAGATATCAAGATTCATATGGTAGGAATGGAATATCTTGGCCTCAACACAAGTGTAGGTGGTTCTTTCTCAGAAAAAGTAAGTTGGAAGTGTAGGTTTGTTCTGATGGCTCTCTCCACAAATGAAGAGGTGGTGGAGGGGTATATATAGCCTCCACACAAATTCTAATTGTTACACAACTTGCCAATCTCAGTGGGACCGAATAGTTAAACTCGGTTGGACCGATTCAGCAAAGCTAGTGACCGTTAGGGTTTTCGGTGAGACCGACATGCAACTCGGTAGGACCGATATGGTTAGGGTTAGGGCATAACGTAATCTCGGTGAGACTGATTACACAAACTCGGTGAGACCGATTTTGGTAATAAGCTAACCAGAGAGTTGGTCAGGTAAACTCGGTGGGACCGATCGCTCATTTCAGTGAGATCGAAACATTACGAAGGGAAAACAGAGAGTTTACATTGCAATCTCGGTGGGACTGATCGCTCATCTCGGTAAGACTGAAATGTTACGAAGGGAAATAGAGATATTACAATCCCATCTTGGTGAGACCGAGTTCCCTATCGGTGAGACCGATTTGCCTAGGGTTTGTGGTAGTGGCTATGACATTTGAAACTCGGTGGCGCCGGATAGAGAGAATCGGTGGGGCTGAGTTTGACTTTTGGTTTAGGTCATATGTGGATGTGAGAAAGCAGTTGAGGGTTTTGGAGCATATCACTAAGCATTTTGAGCAAGAGCCTCATTAAGCAACACCTCATCCCTCCTTGATAGTATTGGCTTTTCCTATAGACTCAATGTGATCTTGGATCACTAAAATAGAAAATGTAGAGTCTTGAGCTTTAAGCTTGATCTAATCCTTTGTCCTTAGCATTTTGAGGGGTCCACTTTTCTCATCCATGCCATGCCAATCATTGAGCTTTCCTGAGATATTAATCTTGAAATAGCATTAGCTCAATGAGCTATATGTTGTTAGGAATTACCAAAACCACCTAGGGATAGTTGCACTTTCAATTACAAAGACTTTAATTATGATAGTTGATCTTTGATTGATTGTATTTCTTTGTTGCAATCTATGATAAATTCACCCCATGCTTATGAACAAAATAAAGCTCTTACTAAACATATTGTTGATGCTATGATGAAAGCTTTAGAAGAAAAGTTGGAATCAGAAGTCTCAATTCCTAGAAAATTACAGGATGAGTGGGAACCTACTATCAAAGTCAATATTAAAAAGTATGAGTGTTTTGCTTTATGTGACTTCGGTGCTAGTGTTTCTACAATTCCGAAATCTTTATGTGATGTGCTTGGTCTTACCGATATCGAAGAATGTTCTTTAAATTTGCACTTGGCAAATTCTACTATTAAAAGCCTATGGGAAGAATTAATGATGTTCTTATTCTTGCAAATAGGAATTATGTTCCCATAGATTTTATTGTTCTTGATATTAATTGCAATCCGTCTTGTCCAATTATTCTTGGTAGACCGTTTTTACGCGCTATTGGTGTCGTGATTGATATGAAAGAAGGCAATATTAAATTCCAATTTCCACTAAGGAAGGGTATGTAACACTTCCCTAGAACAAGAATTAGGCCACCATACGAATCTATCATGAGGGCATCATATCGATCGAGAAACAAAGATGGCAATACTTAGATCCTTGCTTTATGCCTAGCTAGGGGCGTAAAATGATAGTGCTTGTTGGGAGGCAACCCAATGAATAAAATTTATTTCAGTCTTTTGCTTTCTGTTATTGAGTGTTTGCACAATTATGCGACTGTTATGATTGTGTTTTTTGTGTTTTAGTTAGTGTTTGTGCCAAGCAAAGCCTTTAGGATCTTCTTGGGTGATAGTTGTTTTGATCTTGCTAAAAAACAGAAACTTTTGCGCTCACAAAAATAATTTTCATTTTTAACAAAAGCCTGATAAAATACCAATTATTTTTGCAGTAGATTAATATACAAATTTCTCAGGTTGTCCTAATGTTTCAGAATTTGTGGAGTTACAGAAGTATTCGAAATATCCAGATTGCTACACATTATTCTGTTTTTGACACATTTTGTTTTGTTTGCGTTGTGTGCTTGTTTTGATGATTCTATGATTTTCTTTGAAGAATTTTTGCCATAAAAAAGTTGGAATATAGTAGATATAATGCAATAATAAAATATGAATGGGTTACAGTAGTACTTATAGTAGTGATTTGTTTTCTTATTCTAACGGATCTCACGAAGGTTTTGTTGAGTTTTGTGTGATTGAAGTTTTCAAGTTTTGGGTAATGTTACGATGGATGAAGGAATAATGATTAAGAAGAGCCTAAGATTGGGGGTGCACATGGCATCCCAAGATATTATCCAAATAGGAGAAAGCAACTAAGCTTGGGGATGCCCTGAGTGGCATCCCCTCTTTCTTCTAACAACCGTCGGTATTTTACTCGAAGCTGTATTTTTATTCATCACATACTATGAGTTTTGCTTGGAGCGTGTTGTATGATATGAATCTTTGCTTGTTTTGTTTTGTGTTTTAAGTCATGAATCCTTGCTGGACACACCTATTTGAGAGAGCCAAAATTATGCCATGACTTGTTATAATTGCTCTCTATGCATCACTTAAATCTTTATTGGAATAGCTCTAGTGCTTCACTTATCACTTTTTGAGCACGGTGTGCTTTAGTATTTTTCAAGAAATGATCTCATGCTTAACTTAGATTTATTTGAGAGTTAGTAATTTTTTAAGAAATTCTCTCTTGCTTCACTTAAATTAATTTGAGAGAAAGAAATATTATGCTCATGATCTTCACTTATATTTGTTTGAGGTTATCAAAAGCAACACATTAAAATTAGTCCCAAAGTGATAGATATCCAAGAAAGATCTTTCATGAAGATCATTGGACAAAATAAACTTGATTCCTTGTAATAGTTTTGAGATATGATGATGTGATATGTGAGCCATGTTGATGAGTAATTATGCTTTAGTAAGAATATTGGAGTTAAGGTTTGTGATTCCCTATGCAAGCACGGAAGTCAATAGTTATGCAATGAAATTACATCCTACTTGTGGTGCATTATTCGGTGTTAATTATGCTTAATGCTCTCTTATGAGATTTGTCGTTTCTTGGTTGGTCGCTTCTCAATCTTTTGCTAGCCTTCATTTTGCACTAAGTATGATCACTACTTGTGCATCCAAAATCCTTTAAACCAGTTTTGCCACATGAGTCCACCATACCTACCTATATGTGTTATTCTTTTGCCGTTCTAAGCAAATTTGTATGTGCCATCTCTAATTTTCAAAATAAACTTCTCTTTTGTGTGCTCGTAGCGCTCATGAACCGGTAGGGGGTGGCTAATATATTTCCATTCTAGATATGTTATTCTCACAATGAGTGTTTAGTCACTTGTCATTGCACGAGAGTAAGGCAAAGGTATTAGGGATGCCGAGTTCCGAAATGAAAAAGGAATTTACTTTATGTTGTCAAATAATAAATTCCTTGGAAAGTGTTGGTTTGGAAGGCACCCGTGGATACGACTAGACATGGAAAGTGAAAGTATGGTTGAAAAAGGAATAAACTTTAATTTTTGTTTGGGAACCGCCTATGATATATCAAGCATGGAAAGTATTGGAAACTACTCAATCATTCTCGTTGACAGGAAAAGCATGCCTCCCAAAATGTTTTTATCTCTATGCTTTTTTCGCTGTAGCTCTGGCACCTCTACAAATCCCTACTTCCCTCTGCGAAGGGCCTTTCTTTTACTTTATGAAATTTTTATTTTTTTTATTTGAGTCTCAATCTTCTATTATAAAGCACCAACTAAGGGGCACTATGATCGCACTTGAGCATTGGGTGTAGCTAATATGCGAGTGTGTTTCATGAATGAATCAATGATTGAGCATGATGGGCTAGGTATAACTTATTTTAGCATGGATATTATGAAAACACATGGTTGCTTGTTGATATGCTTGAGTATTTAAGTCTCATGTCAAAACTAGATTATTGCTTTGAACCATATAAAAGTCCAAATGTCCATGCTATAAAGAAAAGAATATGAGATGAGCATGTTAGGCAGCATTCCACATCAAAAATTCTGTTTCATTTACCTACTCAAGGACGAGCAGGAAATAAGCTTGGGGATGCTGATACGTCTCCAACGTATCTATAATTTTTTATCGTTCCATGATGTTTTATAATATTATCATTCTTAGATGTTCCATGATGTTTTATAATTTTTTATATCATTTTTCGTACTAACCTATTGACATAGTGCCAAGTGCCAGTTGACGTTTTTGCATGTATTTTACATCACATGAAATCAATACCAAATGGAGTCCAAACGCAGCAAAACTTTTTGTGGAATTTTTAACTAGAAGACATCCAGTGGGCCGAAGAAGCACCTGGGGGTGCTCCGAGGGGAGCACAACCCTCCAGGGCGCGCCTGGAGGCCCAGGCGTGCCATGGTGTGTCGTGCCCACCTCGGTGTCCTCCCACACTGCCTCTTTGCTCTATAAATACCCTAATATTCTAGAAACCCTAGGGGAGTGGACGAAAATCAATTCTAGCCGCCGCAAGTTCTAGAACTACCCGATCCAATCTAGACACTATCACGGAGGAGTTCATCATGTCCATTGGTGCCTCTTCGATGATGAGTAGTTCTTTGTAGACCTATGGGTCCGTAGTTAGTAGCTAGATGGCTTCCTCTCAATCTTTTGATTCTCAATATAATGGTCTCTTGGAGATCCATATGATGTAACTCTTTTTGCGGTGTGTTTGTTGGGATCCGATGAACTTTAAGTTTATGATCAGATCTATCTTTTCATCCATGAAAGTTATTCGAGTCTTCTTTGATCTCTTATATGCATGATTGCTTATAGCCTTGTATTTCTTCTCTGATATTTGGGTTTTGTTTGGCCAACTTGATCTAATTATCTTGCAATGGGAAGAGGTGCTTTGTGATGGGTTCAATCTTATGGTGCTTGATCCCAGTGACAGAAGGGGAACCGACACGTATGTATTGTTGCTATTAAGGATAACAAGATGGGGTATATTTCTACATAAATAGATCTTGTCAACATCATGTCATTGTTCTTATTGCATTACTCCGTTTCCCCATGAACTTAATACACTAGATGCATGCTAGATAACTGTCAATGTGTGGAGTAATAGTAGTAGATGCAGGCATGAGTCGGTCTACTAATCTTGGACGCGATGCCTATATTGTTGGGGAATGCAGTATTTCGAAAAAGTTACCTACGATCATGCAAGATCTATCTAGGAGATGCATAGCAATGAGACAGGAGAGTGTGTCCATGTACCCTAGGAGACCGAATGCAGAAGCGTTTAGTAACACGGTTGATGTAGCCGAATGTCTTCGCGATCCAACCAATCCAAGCACCGAATGTACGGGACCTCCGCGTTCAGCACATGTTCAGCTCGACGACGTCCCTCGAACTCTTGATACAGTTGAGGCCGAGGGAGAGTTCCGTCAGCATGACAGTGTGGCGACGGTGATGATTACGTTACTGGCGTAGGGTTTCGCCTAAGCACTACGATGATATGACCAAGGTGTGTAACTATGGAGGAGGCACCGCACACGGCTAAGAGAAGGCTTGGTGTGCCTTTGGGGTGCCCCATCCCACGTATATAAAGGGGGAGGAGAGGTGGCCGGCCCAAGGGGGGCGCGCCATGGGGGGGAGTCCTACTTGGACTCCAAATCCAAGTAGGATTCACCCCCCTTTCCTATTCCCACTAGGAGGAGGGAAGGAGGAGGAGAAGGGAAGGAAAGGGGCCCCGCCTGCAACCCTAGTCCAATTCGGTTTGGGCTTGGAGGGGCGTGCGCCACCACCTGGCCGCCGCCTCATCTCTCCACTAGGGCCCATGAAGGCCCATTAATCCTCGGGGGGGTCCGATAACCCACGGTACTCGAGAAAATGTCCGAATCTATCCGAAACCATTCCGGTGTCCAAACATAACCTTCCAATATATCAATATTTATGTCTCGACCATTTTGAGACTCCTCATCATGTCCGTGATCTCATCCGAGACTCCGAACAAACTTAGGTTCATCAGATCACATAACTCATAATACAAATCGTCATCGAACATTAAGCGTGAGGACCCTACGGGTTCGAGAACTATGTAGTCATGACCGAGACACATCTCTGGTCAATAACCAATAGCGGAACCTGGATGCTCATATTGGTTCCTACATATTCTACGAAGATCCTTATCGGTCAAACCGCACGACAACATACGTTGTTCCCTTTGTCATCAATATGTTACTTGCCCGAGATTCAATCGTCGGTATCATCATACCAAGTTCAATCTCATTTATGGCAAGTCTCTTTACTCGTTCCGTAATGCATCATCCCGCAACTAATTCATTAGTCACATTGCTTGCAAGGCTCATCGTGATGTGCATTACCGAGAGGGCCTAGAGATACCTCTCCGATACACGGAGTGACAAATCCTAATCTCGATCTATGCCAACTCAACAAACACAATTGAGACACCTATAGAGCATCTTTATAATCACCCAGTTACGTTGTGACGTTCGATAGCACACAAGGTGTTCCTTCGGTATTCGTGAGTTGCATAATCTCATAGTCAGAGGAACATGCATGTATAAGTCATGAATAAAGCAATATCAATAAAACTAAACGATCATAATGCTAAGCTAACGGATGGGTCTTGTCCATCACATCATTCTCTAATGATGTGATCCCGTCCATCAAATGACAACATATGTCCAAGGCTAGGAAACTTAACCATCTTTGATTAATGAGCTAGTCAAGTAGAGGCATACTAGGGACACTCTGTTTGTGTATGGATTCACACATGTTCTAAGTTTCCTCTTAATACAATTCTTGCATGAATAATAAACATTTATCATGATATAAGGAAATATAAATAACAACTTTGTTATTGCCTCTAGGGCATATTTCCTTCAGTCTCCCACTTGCACTAGAGTCAATAATGTAGATTACATAGTAATGTTTCTAACACCCATGGAGTCTTGGTGTTGATCATGTTTTGCTCGTGAGAGAGGCTTAGTCAACGGGCCTGCAACATTCAGATCCGTATGTATCTTGCAAATCTCTATGTCTCCCTCCTTGACTTGATCGCGGATGGAATTGAAGCGTATCTTGATGTGCGTGGTTCTCTTGTCAAATCTGGATTCCTTTGCCAAGGCAATTGCACCAGTATTAAATTGTCACAAAGGATTTTCATTGGACCCGATGCACTAGGTATGGCACCTAGATCGGATATGCACTCCTCAATCCAGACTCCTTCATTTGCTGCTTCCGAAGCAGCTATGTTCTCAGCTTCACACGTAGATCCCGCCACGACGCTCTGCTTAGAATTGCCCCAACTGATAGCTCCACCATTCAATATAAATACGTATCTGGTTTGTGACTTAGAGTCATACGGATCAGTGTCAAAGCTTGCATTGACGTAACCATTTACGATGAGCTCTTTGTCACCTCCATAAATGAGAAACATATCCTTAGTCCTTTTCAGGTATTTCAGGATGTTCTTGACCGCTGTCCAGTGATCCACTCCTGGATTACTTTGGTACCTCCCTGCTAAACTAATAGCAAGGCACACATCAGGTTTGGTACACAACATTGCATACATGATAAAACCTATGGCTGAGGCATAGGGAATGACTTTGATTTTCTCTCTATGTCTGACTCAACTTCACACCTTGTAACACAGGCAAGAACCCTTTCTTTGACTGATCCATTTTGAACTCCTTCAAAACTTTATCAAGGTATGTGCTTTGTGAAAGTCCAATTAAGCTTCTTGATCTATCTCTATAGATCTCGATGCCCAATATATAAGCAGCTTCACCGAGGTCTTTCATCGAAAAATTCTTATTCAAGTATCCTTTTATGCTATCCAGAGATTCTGTATTATTTCTGATCAACAATATGTCATCCACATATAATAGAAATGCTATAGAGCTCCCACTCACTTTCTTGTAAATACATGCTTCTCCAAAAGTCTGTATAAAACCATATGCTTTGATCACACTATCAAAGCGTATATTCCAACTCCGAGAGGCTTGCACCAGTCCATAAATGGATCACTGGAGCTTGCACACTTTGTTAGCACCTTTTGGATCGCCAAAACCTTATGGTTGCATCATATACAACTCTTCTTTAAGATCCATTAAGGAATGCAATTTTGACATCCATTTGCCAAATTTCACAATCATAAAATGCGGCAATCACTAACATGATTCGGACATACTTAAGCATCGCTACGAGTGAGAAAGTCCCATCGTAGTCAACTCCTTGAACTTGTCGAAAACCTTTCGCAACAAGTCGAGCTTTGTAGAGAGTAACATTACCGTCAGTGTCAGTCTTCTTCTTGAAGATCCATTTATTCTCTATGGCTTGCCGATCATCGGGCAAGTCAACCAATGTCCATACTTTGTTCTCATACATGGATCCCATCTCAGATTTCATGGCCTCAAGCCATTTCACGGAATCTGGGCTCATCATCGCTTCCTCATAGTTTGTAGGTTCATCATGGTCAAGTAACATGACCTCCAGAACAGGATTACCATACCACTCTAGTGCGGATCTTACTCTAGTAGACCTACGATGTTCAGTAGTAACTTGATCCGAAGTTTCATGATCATCATCATTAGCTTCCTCGGTGATTGGTGTAGGAATCACTTGAATTGATTTCTGTGATGTACTACTTTCCAATTCAGGAGCAGGTACAATTACCTCATCAAGTTCTACTTTCCTCCCACTCACTTCTTTCAAGAGAAACTCCTTCTCTAGAAAGGATCCATTCTTAGCAACGAATATCTTGCCTTCAGATATGTGATAGAAAGCGTACCCAACTGTCTCCTTTGGGTATCCTATGAAGACACATTTCTCCGATTTGGGTTCAAGCTTATCAGGTTGAAGCTTTTTCACATAAGCACCGCAGCCCCAAAACTTTAAGAAATGACAACTTGGATTTCTTGCCAAACCACACTTCATATGGTGTCGTCTCAACGGATTTAGATGGTGCCCTATTTAACATGAATGCGGCCATCTCTAAAGCATAACCCCAAAACGATAGCGGTAAATCAGTAAGAGACATCATAGATTGCACCATATCTAATAAAGTGCGGCTACGACATTCAGAAACACCATTACGCTATGGTGTTCCAGGTGGCGTGTGTTTCAAAATTATTCCACATTGTTTCAAATTAAGAACAAACTCACAACTCAAATATTCACCTCCACGATCAGATCGCAGAAACTTTATTTTCTTGTTACGATGATTTTCCACTTCACTCTGAAATTGTTTGAACTTTTCAAATGTTTCAAACTTATGTTTCATCAAGTAGATATACCCATATCTGCTCAAATCATCTGTGAAGGTTAGAAAATAATGATACCCCCCGCGAGCCTCAACACTCATCGGACCGCATACATCAGTATGTATTATTTCCAACAAGTCAATTGCTTGCTCTATTGTTCCGGAGAACGGAGTCTTAGTCATCTTGCCCATGAGGCATGGTCCGCAAGCATCAAGTGATTCCAAAAGCCCATCAGCATGGAGTTTCTTCATGCGCTTTACACCAATATGACCTAAACGGCAGTGCCACAAATAAGTTGCACTATCATTGTTAACCTTGCATCTTTTGGCTTCAATATTATGAATATGTGTATCACTACTATCGAGATTCAACAAAAATAGACCACTCATAAAGGGTGCATGACCATAAAAGATATTACTCATATAAATAGAACAACCATTATTCTCTGATTTAAATGAATAACCGTCTCACATCAAACAAGATCCAGATATAATGTTCATGCTTAACGCTGGCACCAAATAACAATTATTCAGGTCTAAAACTAATCCCGACGGTAGATGTAGAGGTAGTATGCCGGCCGCGATCACATCGACTTTGGAACCATTTCCCACGCGCATCGTCACCCTCGTCCTTAGCCAATATTTGCTTAATCCGTAGCCCCTATTTTGAGTTGCAAATATGAGCAACAGAACCAGTATCAAATACCCAGACGCTACTACGAGCATTAGTAAGGTACACATCAGTAACATGTATATCAAATATACCTTTCACTTTGCCATCCTTCTTATCCGCCAAGTACTTGGGGCAGTTCTGCTTCAGTGACCAGTCCCTTTGCAGTAGAAGCAATCAGTCTGAGGCTTAGGTCCAGACTTGGGGTTCTTCACTTGAGCAGCAACTTGCTTGCCGTTCTTCTTGAAGTTCCCCTTCTTCCCTTGGCCCTTCTTCTTGAAACTAGTGGTCTTGTTAACCATCAACACTTGATGCTCCTTCTTGATTTCTACCTCCGCAGCCTTTAGCATCGCGAAGAGCTCGGGAATTGTCTTATCCATCCCTTGCATATTATGTTTCATAACGAAGCTTTTATAGCTTGGTGGCAGTTGTCGGATCATGAGTTCCGGCAAAACCCTCAAGGTTCGAACACTGGGGTGCGCGCGAAGATCTCCCCCCTACCGATCCATGTCCTAGCTTTACTAAGATCTTACGGGCTAACTCGACAAACTCACAACACAAAGGACACAAGATTTATACTGGTTCGGGCCACCGTTGTGGTGTAATACCCTACTCCAGTGTGGTGTGGTGGATTGCCTCTTGTGCTGAGGATGAATAGTACAAGGGGAAGAACAGCCTCCTGAGGAGAGGTGTTCTTGTGCTAGCAGAACTTGTGGTTGTCCTGGTCTCTCTTGGTCCGACCAATCCCCTACCTATGGTGGTGGCTAGTCCTATTTATAGAGACTCTGGTCCTCTCCCTAAATATTGAGCGGGAAGGGAGCCAACAACGGCCAATTCAAAAGGGGACAGCTAGTACAGCTTATCCTGACAAAAGCAGTCTTCGCCTGCAAAAGGCTCTGGTGGTGACACCGTCTTGGGCTCCATGGTGACCTCCGTCTTGTCGTCCTTCTGGTCTTGGTATTGTTGCACTGATATGGAAACCTTTGCTTTACACCTTGGAACTCCGCGCCTGCACCTCCTTCCTTAGCACCAAAGAGAAAACAAGGACACTGTACACGCTGGCACCCGCCTGGCACCCACCTGACCTCGATCGTCATGGCTCACATCATCGGAACCTCGTGAGGTTTGTCTTGCCTTGAACTCTCCGCCCCTCGCGAGCCAGCCTAGTGAGGCTGCTCCTGAGGAGGTCTTGTGTCGTTCGCCTCGTGAGGCTTGGCCCCTCGCGAGGGTCTTGAATCCTTGCTGGTGAAGATGGGTCGTACGGGCCCGCTCGCAGAGCCACACCGTGGGCCGCATGCAGGCAAGTCTGGGGACCCCCGTTCCTAGAACGCCAACAGTAGCCCTCGGGCCCAAGGTGTGCTCGGGCCTGGCTTCGAGGCGAAGCCAAAGGGGCAAGTGCGGAGCACCACGGGCCCCAATAGCCTGCAGCTTTGGTCGACGCATGGCGGTTGATTGGAAGTGGGCGTCTCCACTTCCCCACGTTGCCTCGGCAATTGCCCGACTTGACAAGTCCCTGCTGCATGCAAGGAAAAACCATCATTATTACCTTAGATCATGGAGGCCGGTGGTTGGCCTCCCCTTGGCTATAAATGGGAGGGGGCGAAGCCCCCGTCACCCATCCTTCCCATTCCACTTGCTTCTTGCTCTTTGCTCCATCGCTAGTTGCAACACCAATGGCACCGTCGAAGAGGTTCTCCGCCGCGAAGAAAGGGAAGGCCCCTCGTGAGGGCCCCGGCTCTCCGTCGCCCAAGAGTGGACGTGGTCGTCCCCACAAGCACTCCGCGACCCTCGCCGCGGCCCCGTGCAGCCGTGGCGGTGCTGCTTCGCGTGGCAGGGGCCGCTCCGGTCGCGGCGGTCCTGTTGATGAAGGGAGACATGCCGTGGTCGCGCGGCCTCCCCGGCCGCGCTTCCACTCGGCGGAGGTGCTGCAGGAGTTCATCATCTGGTCGGAGAACCCGACCGGCAACTGGCTTCAGCTCCCATGTTTCTTCGTCGACGAGCTGCCAGCCTCTGGTCCTAGCGGGCTCTGGCAGCAGGCGGACGGCTGCTGGAGCAAGGCTTCCTGGGTCATGGTCGAGGTCTCCGTTGCGGGCAACATAGCCCTTGCCCGTGGCTGGCAGACGTTTGCCCGCACGTGCGGCCTGGGTAGGCGGTGCACCCTCCACTTCAAGTATGATGGTGACGCGACCCTCTACGTGAGGGTGTTGGGGGAAGATGGCCGCCGCACCGAGTGCTGCCCCAAGGTCAAAGACGGCGAGGAGGTGCTCAGCCTTGGCGATGGTCGTTGACAGTGTCCTGGACTAGGGGGTACTCACCACATCATCTCCCGATCTGTTAGATTGGGCCGAGGACCCCCATGGCCGTATACTCATGGGCCAGTTCGGACAGCTGCCGCATACATGGAAGATTCCACAAGACTTGTTGATCAAGACAAGGACTCCTCCCCACTGGCGTATTCGTCTAGGACTCTTGTTATCCTAGGCCTCTGGTGCATTATATAAACCGAGGCCAGGCTAGTCGATAGACAATATACATACAATCATACCATAGGCTAGCTTCTAGGGTTTAGCCTCTTCGATCTCGTGGTAGATCAACTCTTGTACTACTCATATCATCAATATCAATTCAAGCAGGACGTAGGGTATTACATCCATCAAGAGGGCCCGAACCTGGGTAAACATCGTGCCCCCTGCCTCCTGTTACGATCGATCCTAGACGCACAGTTCGGGACCCCCTACCTGAGATCCGTTGGTTTTACACCGACATTGGTGCTTTCATTGAGAGTTCTGTTGTGTGATCGGCAAAAGGATGAATGGCTCGCCCGCAGGTCAAGTGCGACGCCGGCATCTTCGTCGCCGGCTCGATTGGTCACCTTGGCTCGACCAAGGACCGTGCTCCATCTCCGATCGTCATGTTCGGATGGGGGCCTTCTTCAACATCAACTCCGATCTCTATCATGATCATAGAGGAATCATCCATGGAGCTCGAGGGCTCAACGTCAACATTGCCCTCAGGCGGCCGTGTTGTTTTTATAGACAGCGAACTTGTATCCGCCGTCACCGCCTCCTCGAGCGTCGGTTTAACGATTGCTTCAGTGAAATAGTGCGTAATTATGTCTACAACAGCCATGCAAAATTTCGTCGAGTTCCGATGGAGGAATCTTTGACAACCTACGATATACCGGAGCCCTGTCAAATCTGCACGGAAATCTGTACGAGTTTAGGGTATGGTCTCGAGAGCCTAGCTCGAGGTCCTTTGGAAGATCCAACCGTTAATCTACTAGGGAATTCCCATATCTACCACCCCTCCAAATTTCAGCTCGATCCGACAGTTCAAACTCCGGGAACCTTCCGATGAGTGGACCGATTATCGGATCTGTTTTCTGCGCGAATACGGATCTGACCCGAATTCATGTTTGTTTATGAACGTGATATTGGACAACCTTTTTGAGGAGTTCTCTTCTAGGGTATTGTGCATCGTTTTTAATCACGTGCCCGTAAAATTTTAAGCCTCCCCTGAGGTCATCTTCATCATCATGCTGGTGTCAAACCAGTCCAACAATATTGCTCCAAGGCTGCCGACCTACACTAGACACGTCATCACTTTGTTGAGCCGAGCTCAACTTCTTCGGATCATCATCTCGGCAAGCCGAACAAGAATTTGGCATCGCGAAGGATAAATCATCACCAACATCGCCACCCCACGAATTACATGGAGCGGGCACACCGGCATCTCCGCACGATCACTTCATCAAGGCGGCATTGACCACGTCATGACCTGCATCGGCAGGACCGCACTGTTGCTTCTTCAAGCCAGTTTCTATCATGCCGACCTACTTCGAGTCATCGGCTGACATCGAGGCTTCGATATCTTGGCTGGACCATGGGCTTCGCCATCTCTTCATCAACCTACTCCAGAGACTTCGGTGTCACTACCGACCAGCTCCGTCACATTAGCTGGACCGAGGGCTTTGCCTCGGCGAGCCAACCTTTGCCAGCATCGCCATGCCGTCGCTTTATCGCCCATCAGGCAATGGGTGTGCGGATTGAGTCCCAATTTTGGGAATCACCTTTCTTCGGATTGCTACAACAAATAAACCAGGTGCTATTAATCCTAGTATTTTTTGCTTGTTTGGGTTCATTTTTTCCCAATGAATTATTACTCTGGTTTGTCCATCATATGTACACAGGTCAATCAAATGGTGGCCGCATTAACGACGACCGCATGGTGGTTCGGTCAGTTTCCGTACATGGTCCGGCGAACGCCGCATCCGGAACTCGGACCGGCCTGTGAATTCAGGCTTTGCCACGCCTTTACCGCATCACGCCGACGCCCTGCATCGACATTGACTTCGGCGCCAGGCCATATTTCTTTTATTACTCAGTTTGCATAAATTATTTATTATGCAACGATTTTTTTTAAATTATTATTATTACTATTATCTTCAGTTTGCACTATTTTTTGTGCACAGGAAAATGATTCGGGTTGGGCGGTATCGTCAACTCGGCGTACTGACATACCACGTCACCTCGGCTGGGTGGGGGGCTTCGTCAACACTTCATTACCCCATGCCAGGGACTTCGGCATCACTCTGCCGGCCTGCATTGACCGTGCTATGTCACCACTTCGGAGTGCCGAGCTCTTTGCTCTGCCACCTTGGGACCGTCTTGGGGGATGGAACCTTGTCCCGCATCAAGCTCAGGCCACGTCCTCAATACCGAACACATTAACCAGCTAAGTTGCCTTCATGCTCAAAGTTTTAAATTTTTAACTTGTGTTCGGTTCGACCAAGAATTATACCTTTTTGAAAAAAAGTTGCTTGTAGAGAATCTCCTTGTCAAAACTTTGTTTGTGACACACAAATTCAAATACCCCGTTTACTTGGGGGCTCCCTTGATGGAGCTTTTCCTCTTGCATATGATTATACTTGTACGGCTTCGTTCCTTGTTCGTGTATTACGCCACAATATGCACCATATTTACCTAAGCGATTTTGCAAGCTGGGTTGCCTGGCTCCTGTGCTTACCCCTACGTTCCCGATTGTTCGGCTAGGGAGTAAAGGGAGCACCTCTGCGATTGTCACGACCGGGTCGTCCAAGCTCTGACCTCAGACTGGGTGAAGCCGAAAGCTAGCGCTCTTATTCTTTTCAATCATGGTCGGCACACAACGGAACTCATGAGTACAAAAAATCTATTGCACAAGTCTCATAGTAATAATGAGCACCGAAGAAAGGTATTGGTGGGGGTACTATTTTCTTCAAAGATGCTTCTTACACTTCGTTAGTAATATAGCATAAGTTCCCTGAGCGCACTTTGTCTGTTACAGCCTTATGGCCTGATTGCCTGGTTATCGGAAACACCGTCGATATTCTCGACAGGTGGAGTACATAACACTTTTCGGCCCTTGACCGAAAAGGGAGAAGCCGACGGTCGGTTAAGACGCGTATAAAGTTCGGGTGAACACATATATGATATAAGTACTTTAGTACATACAATCATTATACATAAAATTCTTTTACCCAAGTCACTTGGGGGCTCTTAAATTTATATGAGCCGTTTTATAGTATGTGTTTTCTTCTTGGTCGTTGCAAAGTCTTTTTCTACCGCTCCTTTTTCGACTCGAGTTTATGGTCAATAGCCGGATAGCCTGTCTTCTCTCTGAAAGCCGCTTGAGTTTAGTTTGCTAAACTCACCTCGGAGAAGTACTCCGCCTTTGGGATAAGGAGCTTGAAGCCGTAGGCTGACCCGCGTGAAGTCTTGAGATCAGATGTGTCATGTTAAAGCACGACAGAAGCACAATTTTTTTTCCAATTTTCGGATTGGCACCGGACACTTGATCTTGTTCGAACGTCAAATTTTTACTAACGTTTTTTGGTTTTCCAAGCTTTTGGCACTTTTAAACTATTTGTGTGTTTTCAGCACAAGTCTCGCAGTGCAACGCCGGACACCTTTAGAGATTCGGCAAAAACATTATCGGATATTGCTATATATGCATCGGTTTTGAATTGTGTCTTCGGTCAATAGTTGGGTTCCCCGGCTCCTGCGCTTGCCTCCTATGTTCCGCTTTGTTTGACTAGGTGTGCAAAGGGAGAACCACTGCGATTGTGCTTCCAGCTCACATGGTTAAGCACCTCAGTAGAGAAAGCCGAAAACTGACTGTCACAATAAGCGTAAATTGGTCAGCGATCCGATGACTGTGTTAAATGACGGGCCATTCATAACAATGGCTGAAGTGTTTACGTCTTGACCCCGACTATCGCCGAACACTACCGGGGGCTATTAACTGGCCTCCCAAACTAAATCCTCGATATTTTGCTCTTACATTAGAGCTGGGTTTCATGATCATGCTTAGCGTGACAACACAAAGAAAGGAACCGATAGCGGGACTATTTTCTTTGGAAGACATTTCTTATGTTAAACAGTAATATAACATATCTCTCTGCATACCTTTGTTTATAAAACCGTATGGCCAGATTGCCTTGTTTGTCGTAAATCTTTGCCCTCATAAAGGCTTTATAAAGTAGGACAAACACTCCTCGGCTACTAGCCCAGGAGGTGGAAGCCGATGGTCGGTCAACAAAGTTTTGTACAATGCGGATCCGAGCATTAATGATGTAAAGTACTTGGATACATAGAGTCATTACGCATAATTTGTGATTTTACTATGGATATCGATCCTTAATTCGGCCACCCGTGCCCGCATTAAGGCTCGGGGGCTACTAGGCTTCGGGCTTATTATTTACAAAAATTAAAGGGGCACATCGATCCCCTGACCTGGTGTTGCCACCTGACTAGTGTCTTGGGGGCTACTGCATTGCCTGTCCAATGCAGAAAATTTTATGTGCAATATAGTTTCTGCGGAGATTTTGATCCTCAGGTTGATTGGCCGCACCCAACCTGAGTCTCGAGGACTGAGCATGCCGCTTTTTGTGTCCCAAAGTATTCTGCCGAGCTAGGACTTGATCCTCAGGCCGATTTTGCAAATCAACCTGTGTCTCATCGGCTACTGGGATCAGCGATCTCACATCATCCTTCAGGTGCATCTCGGGTTTTAGACCTATACACACCTTGAGGGCTACTAGTTGTATATCTCGACAGAGAATAAATTGCACTAATAAAAAATATTGACAATAAATCGGCCCACGGTCGGGGTGGTGCACCACCTCGAAAGCAGACTGGCATAAAGCTCGGGCGCTAGTGGCTGGCTCCATAGAGGGCATTTCCGGCATTAAGCTCGGCTAAACTCCTTCAACTTTTTTGGATCAAGATGATCTATGACATCTTGGATATAGTCCGGCGTTGGATCTTGGACACAGTCCGGCGTTGGAGCTCGGAAATAGTCTGGCATTGCTGCTCGGCTGCAAAGGATACCTCGAATGCAGTCCGGTGTTGGATCTCGGATGCAAGAGGACACTGCCTCGCGGGAACAACTTCAAACCCGAGGTGTGGCATAAAAATAACAAGGCATTGATAAAGGCCGGAAACTTAAAGGGGCTCCTCGGATACCCGACGTATAAACTTCTCGAATGCATTTCGGCGATCCTCAAGATCGAAGATGAGAAGATATGTTGAACCAGTTTTCAAGACAGACAACCGAAGATGAAGAATAGTTCGGAAGAATCGAGGAGCGTCCCCAACTTGAAGACCAGTTCAGGGGGGCTACTGACGGTGTCCTGGACTAGGGGGTACTTACCACGTCATCTCCCGATCTGTTAGATTGGGCCGAGGACCCCCGTGGCCGTATACTCATGGGCCAGTTCAGACAGCTGCCGCATAGATGGAAGATTCCACAAGACTTGGTGATCAAGACAAGGACTCCTCCCCACTGGTGTATTCGGCTAGGACTCTTGTTATCCTAGGCCTCTGGTGCATTATATAAATCGAGGCCAGGCTAGTCGATAGACAATATACATACAATCATACCATAGGCTAGCTTCTAGGGTTTAGCCTCTTCGATCTCGTGGTAGATCAACTCTTGTACTAATCATATCATCAATATCAATCAAGCAGGACGTAGGGTATTACCTCCATCAAGAGGGCCCGAACCTGGGTAAACATCGTGTCCCCTGCCTCCTGTTACCATTGATCCTAGACGCACAGTTCGGGACCCCCTACCCGAGATCCGCCGGTTTTGACACCGATAGTTGTGATGAGAACGAGGGCGAACCCGCCCTTGGGGCCGACCATGTCTCGTCCAGCTACGGAGGCTCTTCCTCCAGCGACAGCCCCAGCAGCGGCGGTTACGACTAGCCGCCACACCCGCTTTGAGTGCAGCAGTGGATCGTCTCGTCACCGCGCCTCCGTGAAGCATGAGGAGGGGTCCGGCTGAGCTCAGGACGGCGCCGGGAGCCTGCCCCCGTGAACCGCTGTAGGGGCAGACATCGCTTTTATTTTGTTCTTCCTTTCCTTCCTGCATCAAAAAGAAACCATAATGGGCCCCAGAGGGCCGTGCATCGAACTATGATCTCAATCACTATGCTATGTTTCTTGCTCCTGTGATGTGTCGCAACTTTGTCGTTTTGTGTAGGGATAACATAGCTTGACTTGTTCGGAGTAGCCTCCTCCTCACGAGGCTCTTGCTTTCTTCCCGGTGCCTGTCGAGGCTTCCTTGACCTGATAGGCGCTTAGGAACTGCCAGAAAATTCGTCTAGAGATTTATCGTTCTCCCGAGGCTTTGCTGCGGGCGCCGCTGGCCTTCACCCAGCGCTTTGTATCGCGGTACCCGAGGGGCACGGATTGAGAGAGAGAGAGAGAGAGAGAGAGAGGTGCGCCATCTTGTGGGCTCGAACGAGGGTACCTCACGCAAAACAGAAGAAGGAAGCTCACGAAGGTACCTATTCAGCCCCCTCGCGAGGAACGGAGCAAAGAGTACAGGCCAACCAAAGAAATGAAGGCAGAAAGTGAAAGTGCGAGACCAGCAAGAGACACCAGAAAGCAAATTTCAATTAAAGAGGGGAAAGCCAACTTCGGAAAGCAAATGAAAAGTTGCGTCCGGCACCTAGTCTAGTCTTCAATGTCTTCTCACAAGCGCGGAGCTAAGTGCTGCCACTAAGACGTGGGAGGGAGCCCCCGAGGCCCAAGGGCGGCACTCCTGAGACTCTAGGGCGTGTACAGCCCCACTTGTTATTACTTGAGAGTGTCACGGGCGGCGATCTTCACATGCGCTGGGCCTTTCTTCATTGGCGCTGGGCCTTTCTTCAGAGGTAGAACTACCGAAGGTGCTGAATGTTCCAGGCGTTCTGGATGGGTACCTGATACGTCTCCAACGTATCTATAATTTTTGATTGCTCCATGCTATATTATCTACTGTTTTGTGCAATATTGGGCTTTATTTTCCACTTTTATATTATTTTTGAGACTAACCTATTAACCAGAGGCCCAGCCCAGATTTGCTGTTTTATGCCTATTTCAGTGTTTCGAAGAAAAGGAATATCAAACGAAGTCGAAACGGAATGGAATCAACTGGAGAAGTTATTTTTGGAAGGAAAGCAACCCAGGGAACTTGGAGTGCACATCAGGGGAGAAACGGGCTACCCACGAGGGTGGGGGCGTGCCCACCCCCTAGGGCGCGCCCCCTGCCTCGTGGGGACCCCATGGCTCCTTCGACGTACTTCCTGCACCCATATATATCGTCGTACCCTAAAACTTCCGGAATGCACAATAGATTGGGAGTTCCGCTGCCAGAAGTCTTCGTAGCCACCGAAAACCAATCTAGACCTGTTCCGGCATCCTGCCGGAGGGGGCAATCCTTCTCCGGTGGCCATCTTCATCATCCCGGTGCTCTCCATGACGAGGAGGGAGTAGTTCTCCCTCGGGGCTGAGGGTATGTACCAGTAGCTATGTGTTTGATCTCTCTCTCTCTCTCTCTCGTGTTCTTTACTTGGGTTGATGTATCGCGAGCTTTGCTATTATACTTGGATCTTATGTTTCTCCTCCCCCTCTTCTCTCTTGTAATGAATTGAGTTTTCCCCTTGAAGTAATCTTATCGGATTGAGTCTTTAAAGACTTGAGAACACTTGATGTATGTCTTGCCGTGGACATCTGTGGTGACAATGGGATATCACGTGATTCACTTGATGTATGTTTTGGTGATCAACTTGCGGGTTCTGCCCATGAACCTATGCATAGGGGTTGGCACACATTTTCGTCGTGATTCTCCGGTAGAACTTTGGGGCACTCTTTGAGGTCCTTTGTGTTGGCTGAATAGATGAATCTGAGATTGTGTGACGCATATCGTATAATCATACCCACGGATACTTGTGGTGACATTGGAGTATCTAGGTGACATTAGGGTTTTGGTTTATTTGTGTCTTAAGGTGTTATTCTAGTACGAACTCTAGGGCTGTTTGTGACACTTATAGGAATAGCCCACCGGAGTGATTGGAAAGAATAACTTTGAGGTGGTTTCGTACCCTACCATAATCTCTTTGTTCGTTCTCCGCTATTAGTGACTTTGGAGTGACTCTTTGTTGCATGTTGAGGGATAGTTATGTGATCCAATTATGTTAGTATTGTTGAGGGAACTTACACTAGCGAAAGTATGAACCCTAGGCCTTGTTTCAACGCATTGCAGTACCGTTTACGCTCACTTTTATCATTAGTTACCTTGCTGTTTTTATAATTTCAGCTTACAAATACCTTTATCTACTATCCGTATTGCACTTGTATCACCATCTCTTCGCCGAACTAGTGCACCTATACAATATACCATTGTATTGGGTGTGTTGGGGACACAAGAGACTCTTTGTTATTTGGTTGCAGTGTTGCTTGAGAGAGACCATCTTCATCCTACGCCTCCTACAGATTGATAAACCTTAGGTCATCCACTTGAGGGAAATTTGCTACTGTCCTACAAACCTCTGCACTTGGAGGCCCAACAACGTCTACAAGAAGAAGGTTGTGTGGTAGACATCAAGCTCTTTTCTGGCGCCGTTGCCGGGGAGGTTAGCGCTTGAAGGTATATCTTTAGATCTTGCAATCGAGTCTTTTAGTTTCTTGTTTTATCACTGGTTTAGTTTATAAAAGAAAACTATAAAAAATGGAATTGAGTTTGTCTCATATGCTTCACCTTTTTAATATCTTTCGTAAGTATGATGGAAAGGATAATTGTGCTCAAGTGCTAGAAGAAGAAATCTATAAAATGTTTGGCACTAAATATTTGAATGATGAGCATGATTGCAATGTTGTTAGTAGGAATTCTTTGAATATCCATGATGCTAATGATGATTGCACTAGTTATGATGAAAATGCCTCCTATAAACATGTCAATTTTTGTGGAGTAGACTGGATTTGCAAGTACACACCAAATAGGGAATATAGATATTGCAAGAGGCATAAGTACTTAGAAACCAAATTGTTGCAAGAAGAGCTAGATGATGTGCTGAAAGATTCAATATTTTTCGTGCCCCTTGTGAACTTTTGCATGAACATGGTCATTAAAGCTCCAATGCTATTTGTTTCATGATCAAGTCGTGTCCAAACATTGTGATAATTGTGATTACCTTGAGCATCATAAAGAGCTTAGCCTTCTTTTGGTGGTATGAAGAAATGAAACATATAACTGAGGGTATTCCAAAGTTTAATCTTGATAGAGTTCTTGATTTTGATCTAGAGAATATTTATATGTTTTGCGCGGTGAATTGCATTGAAAATCCTTATATTGCCAATTACATAAAGAAAATAAAACAAATAGAAGATGAAGAGAATGTTAACGAAAGGGAAGAGACTTCCCAATATTCTCCTATTATTTCTTAGGATGAATCAGGTAACGAAGAGGAGCCCTCTATTCAACCAATCTCAAGCTCCAAAAAGAGGATTGAACCCACGCATGATGTGGTGAAGAAGAAGAAGAAAAGAAAAAGGAAGACAGGTAAAAAGATATCTCTCCCAAATAATGCTGCTCCTATTACTATTGTGCCTCATGAAAATATAATTGTGGAGGATAATGATACTTCTTATGATCTTGAAAATCTTTTTGGCACTCGCTTGGAAGAATATGATAATTGCTATACTGTTGGTGCTATCCATACTATTAATTATGACAGTGATTATGCTTATGATATGAAAAGGCCCAAGCTTGGGGATACTATGCTTAATGAAGATGATGTTTTTGAGAATATATTTGCTAAAATTAATGTTTGTCCCAAGCTTGGAGATGCTACGCTTAATGAAGATGATATTTTTAGTATCCCAAGTTTTAATATGCAAATTTATAATGATGATTGCATGCCTCCTACTTATGATGATTATTGTGATGATACTTATGCTATAAAAAGTAGTGATTATATTTATAAAACTTGTTATGATTATGGTTACCTATTTTCTGAACATTACTCTCTTAATGTGGAAACAATTAATAGTATTCAAGTCTCTTATGATACTCCTAGTATTCCGAATGAGAAGAATTTCGCTTATGTGGAGAGTAATAAAATTTCTATGCTTGTAGATCATGAAAAGAATGCTTTAGGTGCTGGTTATATTTTTGAATTCATTCATGATGCTACTGAAAATTACTATGAGGGAGGAACATATGCTTGTAGGAATTGCAATAATATCAAGTTTCCTCTCTATGTGCTTAAAGTTTTGAAGCTATGCTTGTTTTGCCTTCCTATGCTAGTTGATTATTGTTCCCATAAGTTGTTTTCTCACAAAATCCCTATGAATAGGAAGTATGTTAGACTTAAATGTGCTAGTCATATTCTTCATGATGCTCTCTTTATGTTTCAATTCCTATCCTTTATGTGAGCATCATTGAAATCATCATGCCTAGCTAGGGGCGTTAAACGATAGCGCTTGTTGGGAGGCAACCCTATTTTATTTTAGCTCCTTGCTTTTTGTTCCTGTTTAGTAATAAATAATTCATCTAGCCTCTGTTTAGATGTGGTTTTATGCTTTTAATTAGTGTTTGTGCCAAGTAGAACCGTTGGGAAGACTTGGGGAAAGTCTTGTTGAACTTGCTGTAGAAAACAGAAACTTTAGCGCTCACGAGAACTGCTGCCATTTTCCTTCGGAGAGTGCTATTTAGTTAATTATTTTTGCAGATGATTAATAGATAAACTCCTCAGGTCCAGAAATTTATTTGAGAATTTTATGAGTTCCATAAGTATACGTTTGATCCAGATTACTACAGCCTGTTCTATTTTTGATAGATTCTGCTTTTAGTGTGTTGTTTGCTTATTTTGATGAATCTATGGCTAGTAAAACAGTTTATTGTCGGTGTACAAAAAGAGGGGTACACTTTTTGTACCCCTATAACTGTGCACGGGCAGTCTGAGACACGGGCACCACCACACCAAGCAAGGCAAGGGAGGTGAGCCAGGGTAAGACCGAAGCTCAAGAGAACTAGAACAACGCCAAGGCCAAGACCACGAAGAGAAAAGGGGACGAAGCGGACTCCCCTGGCAAGGTCCTTGCCGGGAGACAGTTCTAGCAGCCCCGGCAAGACCCTTGCCGTGGCAACTCGTCCTGCACCTACGGAGCAAATCACCCTTGAGTCCTCTGCCCCCAAAGGGCAAGGATTCGGGAGACATCCCCGTGGCAGCATGCAGACCTTTGTGAAGACATTCAAGATCAGATACGCACTAAGGAGACGACAACCCTTGGCGGGATCCCAGCCGAGGAAGACCACAAGGCCCCCGGCAAGCGCCTTGCCGGGGATGACAGCAGGCGCCCGGCAAGACCCTTGCCGGGGCCCCGGCAAGGCCCTTACCGAGGACACCCGCAGGGGCCACCATCAGGCCCACGCCGACTAAACCTCCACCACCGCATGCATGCAGCTGCCGACCCAACCAGCTGGGCAGGCACCTGCGTGGCGGCATGCAGATCTTCGTGAAGACCCACCACTGCGCCACCTCAGCTGCCTGCCTACCTACGTGGCATCACAGGCGTCGCTGGCCAGGGCGCGTGTCGACACAAGAAGGAGCGGCGACGGACGAGACAGATTCTCCCCCGTCCCCGATAAAGCAAGGACACCTAAGCAAGACGCATTAAATGCGCCTTGTCATGTAATGCGAGGGATAACCTCGCATCACTGTACCCTTTCCACCTCCTGTGTGCCACTGTGGCAACCCCTTTTTCTATAAAAGGAGGCCCGAGGCGACCAGGAGAAGGATTCGGCTTTTTGGAGCTCCTCACGCCCCATAGCTAGCTCAAGAACACAGATATACAATCCACCAAAGCAGGAGTAGGGTTTTACGCATCCTCGCGGCCTGAGCCTGGATAAACGAACCGTGTGCTACCTGTTAGATCCGCTCTTCTCACGACCCCGCGCCCCACTAACCACAGTAGGGATTCTTGTGATCCCATAGGTGTCGTTCCCACCGACATCTCTGGCGCGCCAGGTAGGGGGCGCAATTGTGAGAATCGGCTCTAGCAATCAGCCCAGCACTCCTTCGTCTTCGTGGCTCTTGGAGAGGGAAGGAGGCCGGAAGATCAGCGCTCGAGCGACTACAAACAGAAGCTAAGTTACATTGGACCCCGGATATTTCCATTCTATTATATAAAGTTATTATCCTCGGAGCTGTCTTTCTTTGTACAAAAAGGAACCTATACGCAAATGGGGCCTTCCCCGATCGGCAATGCCTTTGTTCTGTTTCGAGTCCACTCAACAGTTCAGGCTGCATTGAAAATGGTAGGGTAGCCTTCCGCAATTAGCAAGGCTCTCGACTCCGACTCGAGTCAAACTCGACAGTTTGAGCGGCTGCATCAAAGGTGGTAAGGTGGCTCACCCGGCAGCACGCTCACCCAGTAGGCCAATGGGGACCCGTCCCCTAGACGCCGCCTTAGGTTTCCGCGCCGGCAAGCTTACCCAGCTGGCGTAGGGTGGACGTACAAAGAGGCAACAAAACAGGAAAATAGCATGCATAATTCCAAAAGTACTACAAAGTTATATTACATCACATCATTGCTGCGGTTCTAACTAAAGATGCAATTTGTCTTGGTCGTGAACCTGCAGCGGTGGTGAAGAACGGGATGCCTAATCCCGGCGCTAGCCTTCCACCCTCTTGATTTCGTCGATGCTGCTGATGACGGGCTTGATGCGCTCCTTGAGCACCGTGAGGTCAATACCATCCGGCAAGCTATCCATCGCAGCATCGAAGTCGAGGTCGGGATTCTAGTACGCCATCTTGGTGAGGACCTTGGTCATGACCCCCCGGCAAAGTCGCCGGGCTTCCCCGGCCAACGTGGCCGCTCGGTTGGAGTGAAGATAAGCCAAGGCTCCAAGGACGCCCTCGAAGAACAGGGTCAGCTTGGTGTTGACGGTCCCGCTGCGCTCAGGGGCGTACCTCACGTTTGGCATCCCCATGGTGGCCAACTGCGAGGTGACCCTGCCGGCGACGTCCTCCAGGCGGCTGATCCATCTATTCTCGCCCGCCACATATTCCTGGTGGGAGGCGGCCTCGTTCGCCCGCAGCTGCTTCTCCTCCTCCAGACTCCTGGTCAAGGTCTCCTCCCGAGCCCTGCTCTCCGACAACATCTTCTCGAGATCCTCCAGCTTCAGCTTGAGATCTCTGACGGAGTTTTGCACTTCGGAGAGCTCCCCAGCCCTGCTGATGACCGCTCCTTGCGCCTCCACCAAGGCGCTGTTGAGCGTACTCTTCTCGTTGGACAGCTTGAGGCCCTGCTCCTTCAGCTCGTCCTGCTCCACCTCCAACTCCCTTACTTTGCCGGCATGGGCCAGAGCCTGGGCATCGAGTGCCTCCTTGTGCCTCTGCTCCAGCTCACGAGTCCGCCGCGCGACAAGGGCCTCGAGCTCCTCATCCTTGCCACGGAGCGCTGCGGCAAGCTTCGCCTCACGCACGGTGAGGTCCTCTTCCTGGGAATCCAGTGCGGCTTGATGCTGGTTCCGGACGGCCTCGGCCGCGGCAGCCAAGTTCGCCGCCTTTTCCTGGGCCTTCTCGATGTCAGCCATCTTCATGGTGAGCTCGACATTGCGCTTGGCCAATTCCTCCTGAAAGGCCCTCTGCTCCTCGCGAGTCTGGTGGAACCAGGTCTGCGTCTCAGCAACGCGCGCCTTGAAATCCACCTCCGCCTGGTCCACCATTGCCGTCCTAGACTTAACCTTGTCCAGACGGACACGGTAGAGCGCCTGGAGTTTTTGGAAGTTGGCCCCCATAGCGCGGAAAAGCTGCTCTTCTGGAGAACCATCACCGCCAACGCCCGTCTCATCGACAACCTCGAGCTCGGTGGCGGCAAGCACCTCGCCGTCAAAGACATCCCCTTCGGCGGGCGCTCGGGAACTTGACACCCCTGGAAGATGGATGAAAAGATCGTCTCCCACCTTCAGGTATCTGCCGGGGCCCGAGGTTGAGGAGGAGGGAGGCTAATCATCAACCACCTCTTCCTTGGCAGTGGCCTTGCCGGCTTCCCCGGCAGGCCCACCGTTGGCACCCTCGACAGAAGCCTCGCCGGTCGCCTCGGCGGCCCCCACAGCGGTGTCCTCGGCAGCATCCTTGGCGGCCTCCGCCGCGGCCTCCTCAGAAATATTCCCAACAACAGTATCCACGTCCTCCATATCTATTGAAGGAGGACCTGGGTAGTAATGGGAGCATTGAAGCCAAGAAAAAGAATAAGGGAAAAACAGAGACAGAGGACAGGCGACTCACCAGTGCCAGGCTGTGAAGCAGAAGTCCCCTCCCCGCCAGCATCCGGCGCCGTGGCAGAGTCACCAGCGCCCAAGTTCCCCTCTTCCTCCATGGGTGTGGGCTCCGTGCTTGATGCCCTTGCCGGGGACGCCCCTCGCGGCGGCGTAGTCGATGGGGGTGGTGTGTTGGGGGTAGCCCTCTGCGGCTCCTCCTGCTGCCGCTCCCCTCCTGCAAAACCGACAAGGTCAACACCATAGCATCGAACGCCTACCACATGTAAAATAAGAGGAGGGTGACGAACTTACGCTGGGGGCTGTGCCGGGGGCTGCTGTCCGGGCTGCTCAACACCACCAGTGGCGTCTTTGAAGCCCCAGCTGGGGGCTGACTGCTCGCCGAGGCCTTCGCCCTCTTCACCCTCTGGGCCAACGTCTCTGCATCCCTGCGAAAGCAAAAACGGATCAAGATGAGTGACTTAATTCAGAGGAATGGAAATGGCAGTAAGGAACGAAGTACTTACTCGTCATCCACCTCCTCCTCTGCCACCACTTTCCTTTTCCTCTTCGGGCTAAGAGGCCCGAGATCAAAAGTGACCTCCATGTCAACATCCGAGTCGACATCTGCCGGAGGAGGCAAAGACGGCGGGGTTTGTGCGCGCCCAGATGAGGAATGGGCTGTTGTCTTCTTCTTCTCAGCGGCTTTCGTCAGCCTCTTGGCTGTCGTGGCCCTCGTGTGATGCCCAGACCCCTCCAGGGTCAATTGAGGCCGCGTAGCCCTGCCGGGCCGGACCGGCTCGCCGGAGCCATCCTGCCGCAGGATTCGCCCTCTTCCCCTGGTTGGCGTCGAGCCCGCCGCCACATCCTCCTCTGGCGACGACACGTCGGCCGCATCTTCGACGAGCGGAGCTCAAGTGTCAGCGCTGCTGACCTCCCCGGAGGCCGCCGCCCACCGGGTGAGCTCCTCTTCCTCCGCAGCAGTTGCGGCCTTGTCCTCCACACCCCCGGCGCTGCCGGCCTCCATGGCAAGCTGTGCCTCCCTCGCCCTAGTGGTGATGTAGTCCAGCTCTGCCTGGGTGGTGTCCATGACAAGCCACCGCTCGGTGTCAGCATTGACATACACCTCGATCAGGGTGTCAAAGAATTGCTGCACATCAGCATCCTTCGGCTCCTTCCATCTCGGGACAGGGCCGTGCGCGTTACAGTCCGGCATCATAGCGATGATCTCAGACCGACGCGAATTGTTGCACAACGGGACCACCCCCGCTGGCAGCTTGAAAAACGGCCCCTTGAGGGCCTTGCCAACCTTTGCGGCAGCCCTCGCGGCCTTGCCGGTCCGTTCGACCTCGCCATCGTGACCCACATCAAGCTGGAAAAGCCGCTGGCAGAAGTGGGCATGCGCCAGCACTGTGAAGTTGTGATCGGGGCCGGGGCGGAGTCGCATAATGTCAGCCGGATTCGTAAAGAGCCAAGCTGGCCTCCCCTTGTTGTGCAACGGGGCGATCCGGTGACGAATGAAGTCTGCCCGATCATCTCAAGGGTGAGTCCAGCCCGGGTGAGCCGGAGAATCCTAGTAGTGGCGACAGCGAGCCTCCCGTCGGCGGCGTCGACATCGCTCCAGTCGCTGCCACGGACCGGCGGCACTCGGCGGACCTTGCAGAATTCCGGCGGGTTTTCATCCTCAATCCAGCACCACCGGCCACGCCATTCCTCCCACCTCTCCTTCACGGCACCGTCCGGGTACGCCCCCTTGGATCTTGGGATCCAGGTGACGCAACCAGAGACGGCACCTCCCGGCTGGATCCGAGGGAAGAAATAATGGCGGAAGAGCGCCGTGTTGGGCTGCACCCCGGCAAAGCCTTCGCAAAGATGCGCGAAGAAAGCCATGCACGCCACCGCATTCGGAGTAAAATCCAAGAGGCGAAAGCCGAAGGTGTGCATAATGTCGCAGAAGAAATCGGAGAAAGGGGGCATAACCCGCAAGAAAGATAATTGACGAAAAAGGGATACCGATTTGGAGCAGGATCGGCGCAAGCAGCAGGAATGACGCGCGTCGCCGGGTGTCCCGAATTCTCTCCCCCCGTCTTCGCTCCCCATAGGGGCCTGAAGGAGGCCCGGAGCTCATGAATATCAACCGTCGAGGGGAAGAAAAAGGCGGACTTCGTCCAGTCCCCCAACAGCGCGCTCTCCGGCGGCTCCACAGTCCTAGCACCCTTAGCCACCCCCTTGCCCTTGATAGATTTGGGTGCCATGGCGGCCAAGAAGTTTAGAGGGCTGAGGAAGGGGGATGGTGAAGCAACGACGGCAGGCGACGGCGGAAGCTTAGGAAGGAAGGAAGAGAGGAAACGGCGGCTCTGAGATTGGAAAAGGCACGAGGAAAGAGGAGAAAGTGAGCAGCGCGCCCGCGGTTATTCCTTTTTTATGGGGAAAACACGGGCCGCCTCCTTTCACATTAACTATGGTGTGACGGATGCCCGCAGGAACCAACCCCACGCATGCTGCCCACGTCACACGCACCTCCCCACGCCACGCCACGCGCGGGAGTCGTGGGAAGCGCAGCACGCGAAGAACCTTACCGCGGTAAAAACCGCCCCGCCTGCCCGCGCACCGTTTTTGGGCCTAGCCCAACAACGCGTTGCGCTTATGTGTGGCCCAGGCCCGGGGGCTCCTGTCGGTGTACAAAAAGAGGGGTACACTTTTTGTACCCCTATAACTATGCACGGGCAGTCTGAGCCACGGGCACCACCACACCAAGCAAGGCAAGGGAGGTGAGTCAGGGTAAGACCGAAGCTCAAGAGAACTAGAACAACGCCAAGGCCAAGACCACGAAGAGCAAAGGGGACGAAGCGGACTCCCCCGGCAAGATCCTTGCCGGGAGACAGTTCTAGCAGCCCCGGCAAGACCCTTGCCGCGGCGACTCGTCCCGCGCCTACGGAGCAAATCACCCTTGAGTCCACTGCCCCCAAAGGGCAAGGATTCGGGAGACATCCCCGTGGCGGCATGCAGGTCTTTGTGAAGACATTCAAGATCAGATACGCACTAAGGAGACGACAACCCTTGGCGGGATCCCAGCCGAGGAAGACCACAAGGCCCCCGGCAAGCGCCTTGCCGGGGATGACAGCAGGCGCCTCGGCAAGACCCTTGCCGGGGCCCCGGCAAGGCCCTTACCGAGGACACCCGCAGGGCCACCATCAGGCCCACGCCGACTAAACCTCCACCACCGCATGCATGCAGCTGCCGACCCAACCAGCTGGGCAGGCACCTGCGTGGCGGCATGCAGATCTTCGTGAAGACCCACCACTGCGCCACCTCAGCTGCCTGCCTACCTACGTGGCATCACAGGCGTCGCTGGCCAGGGCGCGTGTCGACACAAGAAGGAGCAGCGACGGACGAGACAAGTTTCTCCCCCATCCCCGATAAAGCAAGGACACCTAAGCAAGACGCATTAAATGCGCCTTGTCATGTAATGCGAGGGATAACCTCGCATCACTGTACCCTTTCCACCTCCTGTGTGCCACTGTGGCAACCCCTTTTTCTATAAAAGGAGGCCCGAGGCGACCAGAGGAGGGATTCGGCTTTTTGGAGCTCCTCACGCCCCATAGCTAGCTCAAGAACACAGATATACAATCCACCAAAGCAGGAGTAGGGTTTTACGCATCCTCGCGGCCCGAACCTGGATAAACGAACCGTGTGCTACCTGTTAGATCTGCTCTTCTAACGACCCCGCGCCCCGCTAACCACAGTAGGGATTCTTGTGATCCCATAGCTGTCGTTCCCACCAACATTTATAAACCATAGAGAAGTTGGAATACAGTAGGCTTAACACCAATATAAATAAAGAATGAGTTCATCACAGTACCTTGAAGTGGTGATTTATTTTCTTATACTAACGGAGCTTATGAGTTTTCTGTTAAGTTTTGTGTTGTGAAGTTTTCAAGTTTTGGGTAAGGATTCAATGGACTATGGAATAAGGAGTGGCAATAGCCTAAGCTTGGGGATGCCCAAGGCACCCCAAGGTAATATTCAAGGATATCCAAGAGCCTAAGCTTGGGAATGCCCCGGAAGGCATCCCCTCTTTCGTCTTTGTTCATTGGTAACTTTACTTGGAGCTATATTTTTATTCACCACATGATATGTGTTTTTCTTGGAGCGTCAATTTATTTTGTTAGGCTTTTCTTGCTGTTATTTATAACAATGTTTTGCATCTTTTATTTCAATAAAAGTGGCATTGATAGCCTTTACTATGCCTATGTTACAAGTATAGATGTTGCTGTTTGAAAACAGAAAGTTTACCGCTGTTGCAATAATTCCCTAGAAAAGTCAGAATGTGATAAAATGTTGAAACCTTTTGCATATTAAGCTCTGATAAATTTACTACAGTGGGAATTTTCTTTCATAATTTTTGGAGTTAGGGAAGTATGGATGTTGCAGCATTCTTTACAGACTATCCTGTTTAGGCAGATTGCTGTTATGTTTGCATTGTTTGCATATGTTTGCTTCTTTAATGATTCTATTTGAGGATAGGACTATTAAATATGCAGAGGCATTTAGTATGCAATGTTAAATAATAATTTTAGTGATTTGCCACAGTAGAGTATAATAAGGTGTTGGCAATGGTTTATACTAACTTATCCCACGAGTCCTTGTTGAGTTTTGTGTGGATGAAGCTTTTGAGATTTAGGGAGACCGTGATATGAGAGGAACTAAGGAGACACAAAAGCTCAAGCTTGGGGATGCCCAAGGCACCCCAAGATAATATTTCAAGAAGTCTCAAGCGTCTAAGCTTGGGGATGCCCCGGTTGGCATCCCACCTTTCTTCTTCAACAATTATCGGTTAGTATCGGTTGATCCTAAGTTTTTGCTTCTTCACATGATGTTTGCTTTTCTTAGATGTCATTTTATTTTGCTTTGCTTGCTGTTTAAATAAAATACCAAAGATCTGAAATTATTAAATGTTAGAGAGTCTTCACATAGTTACATAATTATTCGACTACTCATTGATCTTCACTTATATCTTTCGGAGTAGTTTGTCATTTGCTCTAGTGCTTCACTTATATCTTTTAGAGCATGGTGGTAGTTTTATTTTGAAGAAATAGATGAACTCTCATGCTTCACTTAGATTATTTTGAGAGTCTTAAATAGCATGGTAATTTTCTTAAAATCCTAATTGCTAGGTATTCAAGAATAATAAAATTCTCTTATGAGTGTGTTGAATGCTAAGAGAAGTTTAATACTTGATGATTGTTTTGAGATATGAGGATGGTAATATTAGAGTCATGCTAGTTGAGTAGTTGTGAATTTGAGAAATACTTGTGTTGAAGTTTGTGATTCCCGTAGCATGCACGTATGGTGAACCGTTATGTGATGAAGTCGGAGCATGATATATTTATTGATTGCCTTCCTTATGAGTGGCGGTCGGGGACGAGCGATGGTCTTTTCCTACCAATCTATCCCCCTAGGAGCATGCGCGCAGTACTTTGTTTCGATAATTAATAGATTTTTGCAATAAGTATGTGAGTTATTTATGACTAATGTTGAGTCCATGGATTATACGCACTCTCACCCTTCCACCATTGCTAGCCTCTCTAGTACCGCGCAACTTTCGCCGGTACCATACACCCACCATATACCTTCCTCAAAACAGCCACCATACCTACCTATTATGGCATTTCCATAGCCATTCCGAGATATATTGCCATGCAACTTTCCACCGTTCCGTTTATGACACACTCCATCATTGTCATATTGCTTAGCATGATCATGTAGTTGACATCGTATTTGTGGCAAAGCTATCATTCATAATTCTTTCATACATGTCACTCTTGATTCATTGCATATCCCGGTACACCGCTGGAGGCATTCATATAGAGCCATACTTTGTTCTAGTATCGAGTTGTATCATTGAGTTGTAAATAAATAGAAGTGTGATGATCATCATTCAATAGAGCATTGTCCCAAAAAAAACAAGAAAAAGGCCATAAAAAGGCCAAATAAAAAAAAGGCCAAAAAAGGCCAAATATAAAAAAGGGGGACAATGCTACTATCCTTTTACCACACTTGTGCTTCAAAGTAGCACCATGATCTTCATGATAGAGAGTCTCCTATGTTGTCACTTTCATATACTAGTGGGAATCTTTCATTATAGAACTTGGCTTGTATATTCCAATGATGGGCTTCCTCAAAATGCCCTAGGTCTTCGTGAGCAAGCAAGTTGGATGCACACCCACTAGTTTCTTTTGTTGAGCTTTCATACACTTATAGCTCTAGTGCATCCGTTGCATGGCAATCCCTACTCACTCACATTGATATCTATTGATGGGCATCTCCACACTACTAGGAAAAGGGCTATAGATAGGATTGACACTAATGGCGCACCAGGGAAGTAGTGCGCCACTACTATATACTAATGGCGCACCAGTTGGTGATGCGCCATTAGTGTGGAAGACACTAATGGCGCACCAGAAAATAGGTGCGCCACTAGTGATAAATTTTTTTATATTTACATACATACTAATGGCGCATCCTATCGAAGTGCGCCATTACTAGTTCTAACTAGTAATGGCGCACCAGACATGGAGTGCGCTAGTACTAATTTTTTTATTCTTTTTTTGCAAAACTACTAATGGCGCACCGCCTCACAGTGCGCCATTACTAGTTTAAACTACTAATGGCGCACCCTATAGAAGTGCACCATTAGTATATATTTTGATATCATGAATATTTTTAAATTTCATGGGCACTTTTTGATATCATGAATATTTTTAAATTTCATGGGAACTTTTTGAATTCATGAATATTTTTTCATATTCAATATGATAAAATATTGAATATTCATGAGGACACTCGATCTCGATCCCCCTCCATCTCGATCTCGATTCCCCCTCCATCTCGATCTCGATCCCACCCGCACCTCCTCTCCCCTCTTCATTTAAAAAAAAAGTTCACCGCTCCACCGCCGCCGCCGACCCACCGCACCCTCCCCCGCTCCACCGCCGCCGACGACCCACCGCACCCTCCCCCGCTCCACTGCCGCCGACGACCCACCGCACCCTCCCCCGCTCCACCACTGCCGCCGACACCCCGCACCTTCCCCCGGCCCGCTCCACCACCACCGCCGACACCCGCACCCTCCCCCACTTTTTGAAGATATTTTTAAATAACAAATTTGATGATATTTTCAAATAAGAAATTTGATGATATCTTCAAATAACAAATTTGATGATGTTTTCAATTAAAAATAAAAAACAAATTTGATGATATTTTCAAAAAATTGATGATATTTGATGATATCTTCTGTTCTAGTCCTCATGAAAATAACAAATTTGATAAAAAACAAATTATTAGATGCAACAAGAAATAATGAAAAAAATGTTACTAATGGCGCACCAGAGGAGGGTGCGCCATTGCTGTCAGAAAAAAAAGTTACTAATGGCGCACTAGAGGAGGGTGCGCCATTGCTATCAGAAAAAAAACTACTAATGGCGCACCAAAGGGTGGTGCGCCATTGCTATAGTGTCTAGCTGGATACCCCTTCGCCTGATCCCCCCTTCCCTCTCCCTCGCCAGATCCCCCTTCCCTCCCCCATCGCGCCCGCTCCGACGACCCTCGGCCCGCTCCAACAACCCCCGCGCCTGCTCCACACCCGCTCCGGCTCCCCCGCCTGCCGCCACGATTGCCAGCCCGACGCCGCGGCGCACCCAGCCGTCCAAAGCCTCCGCTGCCCCGCAGCCCGCACAGGAGCCCAGCAGCGCCTCCCTCCGCCGCCCCTACTGCGCCGTCGCCCGTCCTCCTCCGCCCGTAAGCCCCCTCCTCCTCCGCCCCTCCTCCTCCGCCCCTCCTCCTCTGCCCGTAAGCCCCCCTCCACTCCAAACCCCGGACCCCTTCTTGTCTCGTCTCTATAGGTAGACCGCGCCGGCAAGCGACCAGGACGATGCTCGGTGAGGAGAGGAGGGCCTTCTCCTCACTGTGTAGCCGCCGACCTTGTCCTGCTCGAGGAGGAGGAGCAGGAGGGGCGCACCCAGCCACCACAGTCGCCACAATCAAGGGCTTCTTCCACCTAGACCTCTAAATCCATGGCGCCATCATTCAGCCACCCAAGGTGAAGGTGCCCCCAACTCCCCTCCTTGTTTCATTCGATCTAGCAGCCATGGATTTGGGTTCCTCAAGGCTGCCTAATTACTCTATCATGTGTTCCTACTACTAGCTCTAGCCATGGATTAGGGGCTAGTGTAGATGCAAAATAAGGTCAAATCCCTCTCGAATTTAGGTCAAATTAGGTTCAAATCCCTCTGAAATTACTATGTAAAGCTCACTGTTCTGAAGTTCTGATCAGTTCAGTACCTTAGTAAGCAATAACACAAGCTTGCTGCTAGTTCAGTACCTTTTGCTGCTAGTTCCTTAAGGAGTTCTGCTCAAAATTAGCTCAACAAGTTGCATCAGGCTTTTAGAAAGTTGTTTTGGCTTAAGAGGATAAGTTGTTGTATATACTGTCATAAAGTTCAGCAAGAACAGGGCATCAACAGTGCTACTCTAGTATCTAGTCGGGGAGGGACAAAATGGATAGGGCATCACTGTAGTTGTACTGCAGAACAAACTATTAGTCTTAGGATTAACACTCCTCATATGAGATGAGAGGATTTTTTTTAAATGGCTTTTCCCTCTAGCTAGCTTTAAATGGCATCACTTTAGCTGCCAATTCAGATAAACCTGAATTGACTTTTCCAGTGTTGTATTTGTCCCCTCGGATTATTGTAAATTATATGTAGTGAAGCATGCAAATTGGATTTGCTATAGTCAACCTATTAATATTTGTCAATTTTGAAAATTCAGTTTATTCGGTTACTAAAAATTCAGTTAATTCAGTTAGGCACACAAATTTCAGAACTTTTGTGTGCCCTAGTACTTGGTGTTTGTGGAAAATTCAGTTAATCCATCGAGGTGAGCACTGATGCTACAAAAAGAGAAGACATGTATGAGTTTGGAGAAAGTGCCAATTTGATTTTCAGTTGCTAGCTAGCTGTAATTTATTGTTTCAATTTGGATTCCAGAAATGTTATTGTGTGTTACTATGACCCAACTTTATCTGTACCATAGCACGCTACTATCAGTTATTTTTGAACATCAAATTCAGTCTGTATCTTGCGTTCTTTTTTTGTTCAAAATTTCTCAAACTCTGAATAAATAAAATTATTTGGAAAGAAGCACATGAGTATCAACAATAATTGTTTCTTTCTGCTTGAATGAATGGAGTACAATACAAGTTCAGGAACAAGGGACATCTTTTGCAATTGTGAACTCTCAATGCTCAAGTCTGGAAGTGTTTACAAATTCAAAGAGTTCACATGACTACTGGTCAAATACTCTAGTGTATTTAGTGTAAATCTAGTCTGAAACTAGTAGAGCTCTTTTTGATTTGCAAATTCAGTTTAAATAAAAATTTGGTACATGACTACTGATCATGTATGAAAGATGTTGCTACTGGATGAGCACAAGAACTAATTAGTATATTTTGATTTTGAATGATTTTGAATTTTTATGACTAGTGATCAGGTTTCAAATGATTTTGAATTTTTATGATTTTTATGCACATAGGTGAAGCCACTGACTACACTTCAGGTTCTACTCCTGGAACACTTCAGGAATTTTACTTCATAACTGGAGTATTTTGATGATATTGGGGGGTTTTGTCTCCGACCATCGTGTCATGATGATATTGTGGGGTGTTGTGGGGTTGCAGCTGGGTGGGGTGGGGTAATGAATTTGCAGGTACCCCGAGAGGCCCTTGAGTTTGCCGGAATGTCGATTAACTTCCATTCCGGCAAATTCGGGTACTCCATATGTCCTATTTTCAGCAAAGGTCATGCTGAAATTTTTTGCGAATTTTCGCATGACTTTGCTAAAAATAGGACATATGGGGTACTTGCGACTAATGCATGGGCCGGGGTATCTTAGTACTTAGTTAAGTAGGATCAACTGCCCGCCATTCTTGCTGCATTAAACCATAGGTGGCAATAGAGCCAAGTGATTAGGCCCAACTTAGAATTCTCGTTAGCATCGATAAACCCTAGATGATAAACCCAACATAGGTGGCAATAGAGCCAAGTGATTAGTGCCAAGTGATTAGGCCCAACCTAGGGTGCCTCGGCATCGATAAACCCTAAATGATGAAAACTTAACTTCGCTTCTATAGGGTGCCTCGATGTCGATGAGAACCTAAATGATGTACGCTTAGGCTTTTAGGGTGCCTCGGCGTCGACAAAACCTAAATGATGAAAGCTTAGGCTTTTAGGGTGCCTCGACGTCGACAAACCCTAAATGATAAAACCTTGGCTTTTAGGGTGCCTCGGTGTCGATAAGAACCTAAATGATGAAAGCTTAGGCTTTTAGGGTGCCTCAGCGTCGACAAACCCTAAATGTTAAAAGCTTAGATTTTAGGATGCCCCGGTGTCGACAAACCCTAAATGATGTAGTTTTGAATTATGAACGTAGGATATGTCGTCATCATCATCGGACGACGGAAGTATCCCGGCGGAGTGCGACTGGTGCCACGACGATCAAGGTCTGTGCGACATGACTCACCGGGACGATGATCGGCGCTTCAGCATTAAGCTCGAGGAGACCTTCGAAGTTGAAACGGTACACAACGACGACAAGTGTTATTTTCATAATTAAGCATGACTTCAACTATTTCAACGTGTAATTTTCATCTTTTACAATTCGAGTATAGCTTATCCCATGCCATGCAAGACGCTATGTCTTGGAGAGGATGGATTTTGAAGACCATGAAATTTCTGAAACAAAGAAAATTCACCTAAGGACTCATCACGATGTGGACTTTGAAGTAAATCTATATAATTCTGAGAGCGTAACCCATTTTGGTTGCAAAAATTGGGAAGCATTTTGCAAGATGTATGGTTTTGACGAGGGTATGCTTATCACCATGGATCTTGGTAATCCTGACATCAACCAAGACAATACGGACATTTGGGTCCTTGTTGATACGCCTCCAGTTCTACCGCTATGTGAGTTTCTCAAACATAGTTATTAGCTAATTTATATTGTTTATTTCAAAATAGTTGACAGCTTATTTCCATTGACAGCTTATTTTTATTGTTCAAAGAATGTGCGGGAGATGGTAGACAAAACCCACTACACCGATGGCTCCGAATTAACAACTTACAAGGAGAAAAATCATCTGGTCGGATTTTGTACTGATATTGAGAATTACATTATCCACAAACAAACTCCTCAACATTATGGTAAATACGTGCCACTAGTGCATGTGTTCAACTACGGTAACTACCATGGAGATACCCTGGTAAGATTTTTACTATTACGACATCCGTGCATCTTTTGCATACTTCTAAAACTAGTACATCATTGCTAACTATGAAGTTATTACTATGTTTTTCAAGAGATAATCCCAGAGAATTGTGTGCCTCATATGATGTATCAGAAAGGTAGTGTTAATGTTTTGAACATACAGCCAGGTCGTCCTACGAATCTCAACTGTCCATACGAGATTTCTAGAAGAAGTGGAGACATGAAAATCAAAGGATGGAAAAAATGTATGGACAGTCGTAAGGAGCTTCTTGGAAGCAAAAGGAAGCGAAGCGCAAGAATTGGAGACAGGATGTTCTCCATTCTCCATAATGGAGAGTCAGGGTCTATATTGTTTTATGCTATTTTAGCTTAAATAGGGTATTTAGGTCCTGTCTAATACTGATGATCATGTGCTAAGAACAATTAAGTAGGGTTGGTTCGATGACTATCAAGATGATGATCGTATGACTTGTTATGAATAACGAGTAGAAGTTGTATGATGATGATTAGTAGGACTTTTTAGGATTAGTATTACTTCCGACAAACTCGATACTCGCGGTCTCGAGACTTGTAATGTTTCATCTTTGTTCGGTCTTTTGAATTCGGAGACTAATATGATGAATTGTATTCGGAGACTAATCTTCTATTGTATTCGATGAATCTGCTGTTGCTGTGTGCTACTGTCTATATTCTGTCAAATAATATATTTTGTAACATGTGCAAAAATCAGAAAAGTAAAAAAAATAAAACCTAATATTCATACTAATGGCGCATCACTACAGAATGCGCCATTAGTATGCCAAGTATACTAATGGCGCATCTATCCGCAGTTCGCCATTAGTGTGCCAAAGCACATGGTTAAATATGGCCCCTAGGAGGCACACTAATGGCGCATGGTGTTATATACTAATGGCGCACTGGATGGTGTGCCATTAGTATACCAGATACTAATGGCGCACCAGTGGTGCGCCATTAGTAAAAATTACTAGTGGCGTGCTACTAATGGCGCACCAGTGATGCGCCATTAGTAGGCAAACTGATGCGCCATTAGTAGGCCTTTTCCTAGTAGTGCCATATCCCGTTGATACGCCTAGTCGATGTGAGACTATCTTCTCTCTTTTTGTCCTCTCCACAACCACCATTCTATTCCACCTATAGTGCTATGTCCATGGCTCACGCTCATGTATTACGTGAAGATTGAAAAAGTTTGAGAACATCAAAAGTATGAAACAATTGCTTGGCTTGTCATCGGGGTTGTGCATGATTTAAATATTTTGTGTGGTGAAGATAGAGCATATCCAGACCATATGATTTTGTAGGGATAACTTTTTTGGCCATGTTATTTTGAGAAGACATGATTGCTTTATTAGTATGCTTGAAGTATTATTATTTTTATGTCAATATTAAACTTTTGTCTTGAATCTTATGGATCTGAATATTCATACCACAATTAAGAAGAATTATATTGAAATTACGCCAACTAGCATTGCACATCAAAAATTATCTTTTTATCATTTACCTACTCGAGGACGAGCAGGAATTAAGCTTGGGGATGCTTATACGTCTCCAACGTATCTATAATTTTTGATTGCTCCATGCTATATTATCTACTGTTTTGGGCAATATTGGGATTTATTTTCCACTTATATATTATTTTTGAGACTAACCTATTAACCGGAGGCCCAATCCAGATTAATCGAAGAAAAGGAATATCAAACAAAGTCGAAACGGAACGAAATCAACTGGAGAAGTTATTTTTGGAAGGAAAGCAACCCGGGGAACTTGGAGTGCACGTCAGGGGAGACACAGGCTGCCCACGAGGGTGGGGGGCGCGCCCACCCCCCTAGTCTCCGTGGCTCCTCCGACGTACTTCCTGCACCCATATATATCGTCGTACCCTAAAACTTCCTGAACGCACAATAGATTGGGAGTTCCTCCGCCAGAAGTCTCCGTAGCCACCGAAAACCAATCTAGACCCGTTCTGGCACCCTGTCGGAGGGGGCAATCCTTCTCCGGTGGCCATCTTCATCATCCCGGTGCTCTCCATGACGAGGAGGGAGTAGTTCTCCCTCGGGGCTGAGGGTATGTACCAGTAGCTATGTGTTTGATCTCTCTCTCTCTCGTGTTCTTGATTTGGCACGATCTTGATGTATCGCGAGCTTTGCTATTATAGTTGGATCTTATGTTTCTCCTCCCCCTCTTCTCTCTTGTAATGAATTGAGTTTTCCCCTTGAAGTAATCTTATCGGATTGAGTCTTTAAAGACTTGAGAACACTTGACATATGTCTTGCCGTGCATATCTGTGGTGACAATGGGATATCACGTGATTCACATGATGTATGTTTTGGTGATCAACTTGCGGGTTCCGCCCATGAACCTATGCATAGGGGTTGGCACACGTTTTCGTCGTGATTCTCCGGTAGATCTTTGGGGCACTCTTTGAGGTCCTTTGTGTTGGTTGAATAGATGAATCTAAGATTGTGTGACGCATATCGTATCATCATACCCACGGATACTTGAGGTGACATTGGAGTATCTAGATGACATTAGGGTTTTGGTTGATTTGTGTCTTAAGGTGTTATTCTAGTATGAACTCTAGGGTTGTTTGTGACACTTATAGGAATAGCCCACCGGATTGATTGGAAAGAATAACTTTGAGGTGGTTTCGTACCCTACCATAATCTCTTCGTTCGTTCTCCGCTATTAGTGACTTTGGAGTGACTCTTTGTTGCATGTTGAGGGATAGTTATGTGATCCAATTATGTTAGTATTGTTGAGGGAACTTACACTAGCGAAAGTATGAACCCTAGGCCTTGTTTCAACGCATTGCAATACCGTTTACGCTCACTTTTATCATTAGTTACCTTGCTGTTTTTATAATTTCAGATTACAAATACCTTTATATACTATCCATATTGCACTTGTATCACCATCTCTTCGCTGAACTAGTGCACCTATACAATTTACCATTCTATTGGGTGTGTTGGGGACACAAGAAACTCTTTGTTATTTGGTTGCAGGGTTGCTTGAGAGAGACCATCTTCATCCTACGCCTCCTACGGATTGATAAACCTTAGGTCATCCACTTGAGGGAAATTTGCTACTGTCCTACAAACCTCTGCACTTGGAGGCCCAACAAAGTCTACAAGAAGAAGGTTGTGTAGTAGACATCAGTACCCCATCCTGTGTCTCCTGGTGCGCGGCGCCATGCCTGGAGACATGGACGACCTTGAACGGGCCCTCCCACATAGGTGAGAGCTTATGCAGCCCTTCCCTGGAGAGGACCCGCCTCAGGACGAGGTCACCCACCTCGAGCGTCTTGGAGCGGACGCTCCGGCAGTGGTACCGCCGCAGCGCCTGCTGGTATCTTGCTGCCCGTAGTGCAACTTCGCGGCGACGTTCCTCCCCCAGCACGAGGTCCATTGTAACGCCCCGAGACCGTTGCGCCAGGTGTCTTCCAGTTATTCGCTGTTGTTGCCTTGTCATTCGATTGCGTGTTGCATCTTGTCATGTCATCACGTGCATTGCATCATCATGTTTTCAAACTTGCATCCGTCCGGGTTCCCCAGTTCCGTCCATTGCCCGTTCTGAGCCCAAACACACTTGCACGCGCCTGCGGCACGTCCGAATATTATTTTATAAGTGGTCGGAAAATGTTCTCGGATTGGGTTGAAAGTTGGCGTGTGGTCTTATTATAGTGTAGGTAGGCCGCCTGCCAAATTTCATCATGTTCGGGGTCCGTTTGATGCCCCAACGATTAACTATAGCGACAATATAGTCGGTCAATCGTCGGACGTTTTCGGTCTCCAGAAACAGTTGCCGCTCTTCTCTTTTCTCAGTCTGAGGCCTTCTTCACAGTCCACTACCACCGCCAGGCCCAACCTAACCTCTCTCGTCAGCCCGTGGCCCTCCTCGCGTGCGCGTCCGAAAAGTTGTCCCGAACCCGACCCGGTCTGTCTCCATCATTGCGTTCGGATCATCCCCAAACATCTACAAAACATCACTGTTTTCTCATTTGGACTCCCTAGTCTATTTTTCTCGACCGCTCGATTTTATTTGGAGGGACGGATTAGCCCCTAAACTCTCCCTCTTTCCTTATATATATATATATATATATATATATATATATATATATATATATATATATATATACTCCCTAGTCTAAATCTAGACCAACCCTAAAAATCCTCCCCCTTGTCCCATCGCGCCACCGCCACCCATTCACAATCCCCCTCGGGATCATCCCGATCCAATTCCACCCGAGACGAATCGCAGCCTCCACCTTCTCCTCGTTTTCCCCTCCCGTCCAACCACCACCGTCGCCCGAATCCTACAGGAGCCAGAGCTCCTCTGCCCGTGCGCCTACCTCTCCCGTAGCACCCATGGCGCCGAGGTGCACCTCGACCCCGTCGTCGACCCAGCCGCTACCGGCGAGCAGTAGCAACCAGCAGACCATCCCGAGCAGCAAAAAGGAGCACGAGCTCCCATGGCCGCCGCCGAGCCGCTCGAGCTCCTCCTCCTTCCTCTCGTCGCCTCGCCGCTCCGGCAACCAGGTCATGCCACCGCTCCCTGTCTCCTCCTCTCCTTTTCCTGCTCTCTCTCCCGAGCTCACCTCTCTCTCCCTCCCGTTCTACAGGACGGCAATTTGTCACCGGAGTTCGCCGCTGACGCCGGGAACGGAGAGACAACCACCAGATCCGGCCTCTGGAGCTTGTCATCGGCCTTCTCCTTGCCTCCTCGACCACCCAGCGACCCTCCTTGACAAGCCGCCGCTGCCACCATTGCCTTGCTCGGGCTCGATGCAGGACGATGCCTCGTCAGCGCCTGCATTGACCGCGCCCCCACCATCTCCTCGTTCGATCCACCAAGGCCGGCCCAGCATAGGCGCCAAGGCCTAGCTCCTTGGAGAGATGTGAGCAGACCCCTCCAGCCTTCTATGCGTTGTTGGGCTTGTCCCTGTTTCGGCCCATTTCTGTTTTTTTAGTTTTGTGAATTTATCTTTTTTTCAGAGACTGCGGTTTTACAGAAAAACCCTCCAACATCATGCATATAATAACTTTTCAACCGTGCATCGGATTAAAACAATTTATATATGAAAAATGCTTAAGATTGTGTCTAGTTTCATGATATGTCACTTTCATCTATGTTTAAAATGTTAAAATGCTGTTTGTGTAATTTTGTCCATATGCCATGCTAAAATGATTTATTTCATAACTAAATAACCGTTACTCGGAATTTAATAAACTTTATATGTAAATGGGGTAGAAAAATGCCTAGTTTAACATGGTGGCATCACTTTGCATGTTTAACAACTCCAAAATTGTGTTTAGGGCAGAACAGTACCAAACCTAATATATGCATATGGGGATTTACCGGAACTGTTGTTCGTTGTTTCCGGCCTCATTTAAACTTGACTAGATAGATAGTTTTACTTTGCTTCACCCTCTTGCCATGTTTAACAGCATTTAATATTGTTGGGTACATAAACAAGATCGAACTAAATAAGTCTCGTGGTGTTTCGCCAATATGCAACTCCGTTGCATATTGAGCTCCACTTAATTTGTAGGGTTGTTTGTGCACTTTGCCATGCCATGCCTCATTAAACCGGACATGCATCATACTTGTTTGCACATCGTGCTATGCTTATGTGATGTTTGTTTACTATGTTGTTTCCTTTCTTTCTGGTGTACTTCTTCTCCGTAATCCGGTAACGTTGCGTTGGTGAGGATCCGTTCGACTTCGTCCGTTTGACTTCTTAATGGACTCGTTCTTCTTCCTTGCGGGATCTCAGGAAAGATGACCATACCCTCGAAATCACTTCTATATTTGCTTGCTAGATGCTCGCTCTTTTGCTATGCCTATGCTGCGATACCTACCACTTGCTTATCATGCCTCCCATATTGTTAAGCCAAGCCTCTAACCACCTTGTCCTAGCAAACCGTTGTTTGGCTATGTTACCGCTTTGCTTGGCCCCTCTTATAGCATTGTTAGTTGCAGGTGAAGATTGGAGTTTGTTCCTTGTTGGAACATCGATATTTTTGTTGGGATATCACAATATCTCTTATTTAATTAATGCATCTATATACTTGGTAAAGGGTGGAAGGCTTGGCCTTATGCCTGGTGTTTTGTTCCACTCTTGCCGCCCTAGTTTCCATCATATCGGTGTTATGTCCCCGGATTTTGTGTTCCTTACACGGTTGGGTTATAATGGGAACCCCTTGATAGTTCGCCTTGAATAAAACTCCTCCAGCAAGGCCCAACATTGGTTTTACCATTTGCCACCAAGCCTTTTCTTTCCCTTGGGTAGGCCTGCCCAAGGGTCATCTTTATTTAAACCCCCGGGCCAGTGCTCCTCTGAGTGTTAGTCCAACCTGTCAGCTGCCGGTGGCCACCAGGGGCAACTCTAGGCTGGCCTACCGGAACCTTGGACAATCCGGTGTGCCCTGAGAACAAGATATGTGTAGCTCCTATCGGGATTTGTCGGCATATTCAGGTGGCTTTGCTGGTCTTGTTTTACCATTATCGAAATGTCGTGTAACCGGGATTCCGAGCCTGATCGGGTCTTCCTGGGAGAAGGAATATCCTTCGTTGACCATGAGAGCTTGTGATGGGCTAAGTTGGGACACCCCTGCAGGGATTTGAACTTTCGAAAGCCGTGCCCGCGGTTATGGGCAGATGGGAATTTGTTAATGTTCGGTTGTAGAAAACCTGAAACTTATCTTAAGTAAAATGCATCAACCGCGTGTGTTACCGTGATGGTCTCTTTCCGGCGGTGTCCGGGAAGTGAACACGGTGTTGGAGTTATGCTTGACGTAGGTTGTTCTAGGATCACTTCTTGATTATAGATTTCTCGAACGTGCTTTGCCTTCTCTTCTCACTCTCTTTTGTGTATGTTAGCCACCAAACATGCTAGTCGCTTGATGCAGCTCCACCTCATACCTTTTACCCTTCCCATAAGCTTAAATAGTCTTGATCGCAAGGGTGTGAGATTGCTGAGTCCCTGTGACTCACAGATACTTCCAAACTAGTTTGCAGGTGCCGATGATACCATGCAAGTGACTCAACCGAGCTCAAGGAGGAGCTCTATGAAGATCTCGTTAATTGTTTTGTATCGTTTCAGTTGATCAGTAGTGGAGCCCAGTTGGGACGATCGAGGATCTGTGTAGCCTTTGGGGTAGTCTTCTTTTATTTTGGGTTCCATAGTCGGACCTTGTGTGTATCTGGATGATGTAATGTTATTTCATGTATTGTGTGAAGTGGCGAGTGTAAGCCAACTATGTATCTCTTTCCCTTATGTATTACATGGGTTGTGTGAAGATTACCTCACTTGCGATAGTGCTTTCAATGCGGTTATGCCTCTAAGTCGTGCTTCGACACGTGGGAGATATAGCCGCATCGAGGGTGTTACAAGTTGGTAATCAGAGCCTTCCCTGACTTTAGGAGCCCCCTGCTTGATCGAATCGCTGGCGTTGTTGAGTCTAGAAAAATGTTTTGAGTCATTTAGAAATTATATATAACGGAGAGTAGGGTTATTTTTAATCCTCAGTCCCTTTGTCGCTTTGGTGAGGCATCCTGATGTAGAGTTTTGACTCTTCTTTTCTCAAATTTCACTAAAAAAATTTAGGATCACGCGGCTATCTTGGAATCGTTCCGATGGATTTGTGACGAGAACATTGTTCTTGGTGCCTCCTGACATTTAGGGGTTGTGGCGGTGTCCCGGGGAGTTGAGATCCGAGGTGTTGTCGTCACAATTTTATCGTTGCAGTTCTGGAATACCTGAGTTCGCCGACATCAAAAATCTCTTTTATACAGTTGTTGGTGAGATAACCTCGACGCCACCCGGTACTGGGGCGGGAGTTCGGGAGTATCGCCATAACTCGTATAACGGATGCTTTTTGAAGGTTGAGGTAAATGATTTCTGAAGGTTTCTTGGTTATGTGTTGAAGGATGGATACAACTGGATGTAGGATTTGCTAGTTTTGGGTGAGATATTATGCTTCCCCTGTATCCCCAACACCTGATTGCATAACCGGGAAAATTTCGGGAGTTTATAAGTGGGAATTCAAGTAGCTCTTAGGATATCTTTCCAACAGATGTATGATACGAAATTGGGGTTCGACGTCTAGTGGTCCGCCTATCCACGGTTGGTTTTACAGTAATCTCATTGTGTCTTAAAGAGTCCTTGGCTATGCTAACTCGGGGACGCTTCGTATGTCATGTGCACTGCCTTGTACATGATGGTGCTGTACGATCGAGTCCGTGTGGGTCCTACAACGAAAACTTCGGACGAAATCTCTATCATATGTTGTTCCGACTTATTTTGCAAGCCAATCCTTTGTTTTTCTTTTCAGTTGTGGTATTCGAGTTGCTTTGAAGTCAAATGTTGATTCCATGCCTCTTTCTAAGCGGTGTTCTCATGTTCCTATGTGAATACTAATCCTTCTCGATCATCGAGTTTGTCATGTCAATCCTTGTCAGCCAGTGCGATTCTCTTCAAGATGATCCTATCATTCATCTCATCCGTAAGATCAACTCCAAGTCTTCTCAATGTTGGTTGTTTCATTCGTCCCAAGCTGCCTTTGTTTTTCCTGCCCACCCACCCTTTTTCTTCAAGGACTCATATTTCTCAATCAAATATCCATCTTATGGATGTGAAGACTCTTCATTCTTGTATTTCAATGTTCTTATCCGGTGATTCTCATGAAGATGCTCTACAAGTTACCATTCTTCGTTCTTTTTTCTTCTCTACTGGATTCAAATCAAGCTTTTGGTGTTGATCATATCCCTTTTCCTTGTTTCAATTCTTTCTCATGCCGGTGCACCTCTCAACTATCCTCTTCTCGCTATTCATTTGTTCCGAAGTGCTAAAGAAATCTCAGAAGATTCGTGTTTCCACTCTACATTCGTTCAAGCTCTTTCGAGGATGTTATCTCATTCAAGCCTTTTAATTCAACCGGTGCTATCTCTCTCTTCAAATCTTTTCAACGGTGTTTTTTTCTCTTGAGTGGGCCCTAACCCACAGGTCTTTCTGTGAAGTCATGTGTGATGTGCAACATTGGCAAGTGCTAAGTAAAACATTGATATGGATATTTTGGGTGATATGGATACTTGTGCGACGTGATATGGATACTTGTATTGGGCTGAATACTTTGCTAATGGTGTGCTGATCCATTAGTTACTTGTGTGAAAATATGGCGTGAGTTGTGTGAAACTTACCCTGAGTCAAGTCGTGGACTTGTGCTCGTTCTGGTTATTTGTTGTGTTCACTTTCAGGTGTTGCCAAAGCTGGAGGAACGTGGTCGATGACAGGATCGAGGGACGAAGCTTGGGAGAAGCTAAGGTCTGGGGATCATGGTCATGCGGGGCGTTCGTGTGAAGGAACAATGGAAGTGAAGGCTACGATGATCCGGGAGGGCACCGGTTTGTCGTACATGGCTTGTACCGGAGATGTACGGTACTGAAGACGTCACGAGGTGCAAGGTGTGCACATGTGTTTGCACGCACGGCAGCGGCAGTAGATCGATCGGGCGAGTCGAGCGGGTGCGGCCCAGTCCAGCGCGGGCCGCCCGTGTGGCAGGCGTGCGGATCGATGGAAGGCGGCGTGCGCGACGGAGGCCGTCAGCCAGGCTCACGCGCAAGAGAAGATTTTGCTCGTTGCATGTGTCTGCAGCTGAGCGTACATAGGCTAAATGCCAGGAGGAGCAGGCCCAGCGTGGCCCATGCAGCAAACGAGGTGAGCGCTCACGCACGAGAGCAGACACAGCTCGTTTCCGTGTCTGGTGCTGAGCGTTCGGTCCGGCGCAGCCAGCTCGGACGTCAGTTTCGTTTTTGATATGGACTCTTTTTAGGTGTTGCCTAGTTCTATAAATAGAGGGGTCCAGGCCACGGTTTAGGTGGAGAAAAACGTGAGGGAACTCAGAGTTTTAACCTAGAGCTATTCTTGGAGAGTTCTTGGACGTACGTTTGCATCTTCTGTGATCGATCGACATCGTTGCAATAAAGTGATCTTTGGCGGTGTCATCTCCGGGCTTCTCTAATCTCGGTGAAATTTTCGTGTTAGATTTCTCTAATACTTTGCTGCAGGTTTTTTCACGAGATCGAGGGAAGTTTGTGGTGCGATTAATCTATCTTTCTTGCTAATTCTCGAAATTAGATCTAGATTGATTTTCGCAGTCTTCTGTCAGCTGTTACTGTCCTGATCATAACTTTTGATTGGTAACTCCGATTAAGCTGATTCTTGTTGCGTTGATTAGATAATTTTCGTAGCTTTAATTGGAGTATTCATACGCAATTTTTGGTTCAGCAGATCTTGATATACAACTGTTTTACCATCACGAACAGATTAGAGTTTCAGGGTTTGAAATTTGGGAAAAGTTGTAATTTGCTTCCTCGCAATCATTCACCCCCCCCTCTGATTGCCTATCTCGATCCCTCAATTGGTATCAGAGCAAGGTTTTTCTAATTTATCTTAACCGGTTGATTAGAATTGCTAGACATGGATAGGTATTCTACCAAACCCTGTATTTTCGATGGTGTTGATTTTCAGTTCTGGAAGGCGAAGATGAAGGCATACATCATGGCGCAAAGTTACACCATCTGGGAGAAAGTCGCCAAGCCCTACGTGCTTCTCGCAGACGATGCAATCACGCCAGCAAACTTGGTTCATGTGGAGAACAACTACAAGGCGAGGAACTTCATCATCCAAGGTCTACAACGGAGTGACTTCGACCGTGTCTCTCACCTTGCATCCGCTCATGAGGTATGGAACGCACTTTGTAGCTATCATGAAGGATCAAACTCAGTTAAGGAAGTGCGTCAGGACATGTATAAAAAGGAGTACATGAGGTTTGAGATGAAACAGGTGAATCTTTGGATGAATTTTTTGCTCGCTTTAATAAGATTCTCAGCAATCTACGTGCATTAGGTGTTACCTATACTGATGCTGAGACTTCTAGGCAGCTTTTGAGTGCTTTAGATATGTCCATCTGGGAGATGAAAGTTACATCTATTAGAGAGTCTACTGTCATGAGCACACTTACACTTGATATCTTATATTCAAAACTGAAAACTCATGAATTAGACATTCTTGCTAGGAGAACTGGTTCTAAATCAATTGCTCTTGTTACTAACCCTAGCAACTCTAATGATGGTATTTATTCGCATTGCTATGCACTGTCTTCTTTGTCTCAACTAACCGATGAACAGCTAGAGCAATGTCCAGAAGAAGAGTTGGCACTCCTCACTTCTCGTTTTTCACGTGCCCTACAAAATGTTCGCTCGAGGAAGAGAGGTGGGAACAACATTCCAAGGTGTTTTGAATGTGGTGATCCCAACCACTTTCGCCAAAGCTGCCCCAAGTTTTTATCCAAGATGGCGAAAGAAGGGGATAGGGATAATTCTATCAAGGAGGACAAGAAGAATAAGCGCACTTTCAACATTAAGAATAAGAAGAGGGGTGATTTTGCTCGAGCGGTGGCTCACAGTATTTTCTCGGTCATCAATGAATATGGTGAACCATGCTTGAGTGATGTGGACATTGAATCCGATGAAGATGATGCAACCAAAGCCAAGCGCGACATTAGTGGGATGTGTCTTATGGCTGGTAGCAAAAGTGCTACCTCCTGCGACGACTACGACAGCGACAACAACAATGAGGTAGAACTTTCTTATGATGAATTACTTGAAAGTGCCAGCAAACTGAGCTCCTTACTAGATCATGCCACTAAAAGAATTAAGAAATATGACTTGAAAATTGCATCTCTAAATTCTGAAATTACTAGACTTAAATCTATGATTCCTGATGATGATTCTTGCAAGTCTTGTAATTCTATCTATTCTGAGCTTACATCTTTGCGTTTTATTCATGATGATACTCTTGATAAGCTTAGAACTGCATTAGAAAACAATGAGAAGCTTGTTGTGCATAAACATAAAGAAATTAATGATGTTAGCGTGGATACTTCTGATTTGACAGATTCAACTTCTTGTAATAATTATCATATTCTTGAATTGAAGTTGAAAGATGCAAATGCTAGGGTTTCTCATGTTGAAAATGCTTTACATATCCATGAGGTTTTGTCGTGTGCTAATTGTAAAAATGGAAAACAAGCCATGGATGTTGCTTGTGATAATTGTCTTGCTTTGTCTCATCAAGTTAATTATCTACAAGCTTCTTTGCAAAAGTTTTCTAGCAGGCATAAAAATCTGAATATGATCTTAGATAAGTCTAAAGTGAGTAAAAATAAGACAGGACTTGGTTTCAATGCTCATGCTCACTTCAAGGCTAATCCTCCCACTATTGTTAAATCACTTGGCAATGGAATTTTTGGAACATCTGATAAGCCAACCAATGTGATTTTTAAATCTGCCGGCATTATGTCTAATGCTCTTTCACCTAGTGCAAATGTAGATGATACACCACATGATAAACCTGAATGTAGGTACAAATGCACTTTTTGTGGTAAATCTGGACATGTTGTAGGTTCCTGTTTTAGACTAGCTAAACTTATTAAGAAAGAAAGAAAGCAAGCTAGATCTAATTTCTTCAAGGCACATTATGTTCAACATAATTCCGTTGCTCCGACGTTTGTGCCTAAGGTGAATGTTTCACCTTCTACTACTGCCTGCATGAGACATGTAAAATATGTCCCAATGTATAAAGAAACTCGTGCAATGCCTTCTCGCCGCATGTCTCAGTACTGGATACCCAAAAGTTTTTTATCTAACCCCAGTACTGAGACCTCGGCTTGTGTTTGTTGTTTGTAGGCACTTCGCGCGAGGAAGGAGAACATATGGCTAGTGGACTCCGGTTGTTCTCGTCACATGACCGGTGATAAAAAATGGTTCTCCTCCCTCACACGTGCATCTCGGGCTGAGAGTGTAACTTTTGGAGATGCTTCTACTTCTACTGTTGTAGCGAAAGGTACAGTAAAGGTAACCGACAAATTTATGTTCAAAGATGTTGCTTTGGTTGAAAATCTGAAATACAACTTGTTGTCGGTTTCACAAATGATTGATGAGGATCTTGAAGTTTCATTTAAGAAAAATGCTTGCAAAGTTTTAGATGCTTCAGGTGATCTTGTCTTTGAGATATCACGCTTTGGGAGAGTTTTTAAGGCTGATTTTCATGCTTCTTCAAATGTTAAGTTTAGGTGTCTAGTTGCCAATACATCTACAGATTTATTCTTTTGGCATCGTAGACTTGGGCATATTGGTTTTGATCATCTCACTCGTATAAGTGGTATGAATCTTATAAATGGTTTGCCTAAACTTAAGAGAGAAAAAGATATTGTATGCTCTCCTTGTAGACATGGTAAGATGGTTGCAGGTTCACATGCACGCATTACCAGTGTCATGACTAACGCTCCAGGACAGCTTCTACATCTTGATACGGTTGGTCCATCAAGGGTACAATCTTTTGGGGGTAAGTGGTATGTTTTGGTGATTGTTGATGATTATTCAAGATATTCTTGGGTTTATTTTATGGCATCTAAGGATGAGGCTTTTAGTCACTTTAAGAGTCTTGTGCATAGACTAAGTGTTGAGCACCCAGGATCTTTGAAAACAATAAGAAGTGATAATGGAACTGAATTTAAGAATTCATATTTTAATCACTTTTGTGATGAATTTGTCATTGAGCATCAATTTTCTTCACCTTATGTACCACAACAAAATGGTGTAGTGGAGCGTAAGAATAGAACTCTAGTTGAGATGGCCCGTACTATGCTTGATGAATTTTCTACTCCTAGAAAGTTTTGGGCTGAAGCTATATCTACTGCTTGTTATGTTTCAAATCGTGTGTTCTTGAGATCTAAAATTGGCAAAACACCATATGAACTACGATTTGGGCGTAAACCTATTGTATCTCACCTAAGAGTTTTTGGTTGTAAATGCTTTGTGCTTAAATCTGGCAATCTAGATAAGTTTGAATCTAGATCATATGATGGCATTTTCCTTGGATATCCTACTCATTCACGTGGTTACCGTGTTTATGTTTATGAGACTAACCGAATAATGGAAACCAGTGAAGTGACTTTTGATGAGGCTAGTTCTGGCTCTAGTCCTCGCATTTCTGATGCAGGAACATATGTTCAGGGGGAGGAAATCTTTGTAGATGATGAAGATGACGAGGAGGATGGCGTGCCCCCTGCTGTCCATGCGCAAACTCCAGCTGTTCCTACACCTACAACTACTGCTGCTACAGCTGGACATCCTCAAGAGACTACTTCAACTACAAATGTTGGGGATGAGCATGCTGCTGAGTCAAATATTTCAGCACCCCGACATATTCAGAAAAGGCACCCTCCTGAGCAGATTATTGGAAGCATGGATGAGAGAGTCACACGGTCAAGGTTTATCGATTCTGACTATCATACTCATTCAGCATTTGTTGCTTCTTTTGAGCCCAAAGATATATCTCATGCATTAACTGATGAATCATGGATCAATGCCATGCATGAGGAATTAGAAAATTTTGAGCGTAACAAAGTTTGGACTCTTGTTTCACCTCCTTCTGGTCATACTCTTATTGGAACTCGTTGGGTTTTCAAAAACAAACAAAATGAGGATGGTGTTATTGTTCGCAACAAGGCTAGGTTGGTTGCTCAGGGTTTTACTCAAGTTGAAGGTCTTGATTTTGATGAAACTTTTGCTCCTGTTGCTAGATTGGAAGCTATAAAATTTTATTGACTTTTGTTGCATCTAAAGGTTTTAAGCTTTATCAAATGGATGTTAAAAGTGCTTTTCTTAATGGCTTTATTGATGAGGAGGTTTATGTTAAGCAACCACCTGGTTTCGAGAATCCAAAGTTTCCCAACCATGTTTATAAACTTTCAAAAGCTTTGTATGGTTTAAAACAAGCCCCACGTTCATGGTATGATAGGTTGAAAACGTTTTTAATTGGAAAGGGGTTTACCATGGGAAACATTGATAAAACACTCTTTGTACTCAAACATGGCAACGATCAACTTTTCGTACAAGTTTATGTTGATGATATTATCTTTGGGTGTGCTTCTCATGCTTTGGTGTCAGAATTTTCAGAAACTATGAGCAGGGAATTTGAAATGAGCATGATGGGTGAACTTACTTACTTTTTGGGACTGCAAATCAAACAAACAAAGGATGGCACCTTTTTGCATCAAAGTAAGTATACGAAGGATCTTCTACGGCGCTTTGGGATGGAAAACCTCAACCCTATTATGACACCAATGGGATCTACGGCGTCACTTGATCTTGATGAGGAAGGTGAAACTGTTGACCAAAAGATGTATAGGAGTATGATTGGTTCACTTCTTTATCTCGCCGCTTCTAGACCGGATATACAATTTTATGTATGCTTGTGTGCACGGTTTCAAGCTTCTCCACGTGCATCACATCTACAAGCTGTCAAGCGGATCTTCAGGTATCTACATGGCACCCAATCTTTTGGCATTTGGCTTTCTGCTTCCTCGAGTATTTCATTGCGTGCATTTTCGGACGCTGATTTTGGAGGTTGTAGAATTGATAGAAAGAGTACTTCTGGCACATGCTTATTTTTGGGTGATTCATTAGTACTTTGGTCTTCTAAGAAACAAAGTTTTGTTGCACAATCTACTGCTGAAAGTGAATATGTAGCTGCTGCTTGTTGTTGCTCACAAATTTTATGGATAATAGCTACAATGAAAGATTATGGGGTTACTCTAGAAAGTGTACCACTTTATTGTGATAACACTAGTGCTATATGTATTGCTAAAAACCCTGTGCAACATTCTCGAACTAAGCACATAGACATAAGATATCATTTTCTTAGAGATCATGTTGAAAAAAGAAATGTTGTGCTACATTTTATAGATACTGAACGTCAATTGGCAGACATTTTCACTAAACCATTGGATTCTTCTCGATTTGCTTTTCTTCGAGGTGAACTTGGAGTAATCAAACCATACGGGATGGTTTGAGGGGGAGTTGAGTCTTTTTGTAACATATGTAAAATACTTTTTCACTTGTGTGTTTCTAGTTATAATTGGTATTTTCATGTTGCTTCTTTTTCAGTTTTTTTATCTTCGATAAATGAAAACAAAAAGAAAATCTGAAAAAGTAATGAGCATTGTATTTTATCCTGGAATGACATTTTGCAATCATGTTTATGCTTTGAGGAAATTGTCATTTTATATGTATGCTCGTGTAAGGTAGTTTATCACATGACTTTCTAATACGAATGATAACTTGAACTAAATCTTGTCATGGTTAAACTTTGTTAGCTGTGTTGGTCTTGGTTACTCAATTACTATCAATGATGAATCTATTAAAGTATCAAGATTAAATATGTGCAAATGACACGTGGTGTCAAGCAAGTTTTATAAAAGATATGCCAATGTCACATTGCATCTTCACGAGACTGCTTACCATTGCACTTTGGTATGAACTTGGAAGTTGTTGTTGTTCTTGAAACCTTTGTCTTAAGCTTCTGATTGCCTACCATTGTCTTAAGCTTCTGATTGTTATTGTACTTTAAACATAGGCTTGGCATGGTACTTTGAATATAGGCTTGGCAAGGTTGAATTGACATGGCATACAACTTCTTTGGAAATTAAGTTTCATTTTTTTAAATGCTATTAATATAACTTGCTCAAGTGATTGTGTATTCAAGTATTGGCATAGTTGATAAAGGAAGACCATGCCTTGCAATAAATCGTAACAATACTTGATTCTTGGTCATGTGTGGATTGCATTATACTTGTATACATGTCGAGTACAACTACTTTTTGCATGACTTGGACGTAGAATTGTCATTTTCATGATGTCTTATAATTCTCATTACAACAAAAAAATTGAAACATGAAAAAAAATATTTTCCCTTTTCTAGCTTCTAGAATTTCTTTTTAGAGGGAGAGTTTATTTTGTGGTTTTGATGAAATTCATTGTCAAAGGGGGAGAGATTTCCACCACATATTCACACCACATTTTTACACAATTTTTCTTTTGTGTTCTTATTTTTGGATCTTTTGTTGATCTTCAGCTTTTTCACTTTTTTCTTTTCAAAACCTTGAAAATCTGAAAGTTAAGTGAATGTGTATGCCAATCAATGTTTGGTGTTTATGTGATGTTGCCAATGTTTTCATCAAGGGGGAGATTGTGAAGTCATGTGTGATGTGCAACATTGGCAAGTGCTAAGTAAAACATTGATATGGATATTTCGGGTGATATGGATACTTGTGCGACGTGATATGGATACTTGTATTGGGCTGAATACTTTGCTAATGGTGTGCTGATCCATTAGTTACTTGTGTGAAAATATGGCGTGAGTTGTGTGAAACTTACCCTGAGTCAAGTCGTGGACTTGTGCTCGTTCTGGTTATTTGTTGTGTTCACTTTCAGGTGTTGCCAAAGCTGGAGGAACGTGGTCGATGACAGGATCGAGGGACGAAGCTTGGGAGAAGCTAAGGTCTGGGGATCATGGTCATGCGGGGCGTTCGTGTGAAGGAACAATGGAAGTGAAGGCTACGATGATCCGGGAGGGCACCGGTTTGTCGTACATGGCTTGTACCGGAGATGTACGGTACTGAAGACGTCACGAGGTGCAAGGTGTGCACATGTGTTTGCGCGCACGGCAGCGGCAGCAGATCGATCGGGCGAGTCGAGCGGGTGCGGCCCAGTCCAGCGCGGGCCGCCCGTGTGGCAGGCGTGCGGATCGATGGAAGGCGGCGTGCGCGACGGAGGCCGTCAGCCAGGCTCACGCGCAAGAGCAGATTTTGCTCATTGCATGTGTCTGCAGCTGAGCGTACATAGGCTAAATGCCAGGAGGAGCAGGCCCAGCGTGGCCCATGCAGCAAACGAGGTGAGCGCTCACGCACGAGAGCATACACAGCTCGTTTCCGTGTCTGGTGCTGAGCGTTCGGTCCGGCGCAGCCAGCTCGGACGTCAGTTTCGTTTTTGATATGGACTCTTTTTAGGTGTTGCCTAGTTCTATAAATAGAGGGGTCCAGGCCACGGTTTAGGTGGAGAAAAACGTGAGGGAACTCAGAGTTTTAACCTAGAGCTATTCTTGGAGAGTTCTTGGACGCACGTTTGCATCTTCTGTGATCGATCGACATCGTTGCAATAAAGTGATCTTTGGCGGTGTCATCTCTGGGCTTCTCTAATCTCGGTGAAATTTTCGTGTTAGATTTCTCTAATACTTTGCTGCAGGTTTTTTCACGAGATCGAGGGAAGTTTGTGGTGCGATTAATCTATCTTTCTTGCTAATTCTCGAAATTAGATCTAGATTGATTTTCGCAGTCTTCTGTCAGCTGTTACTGTCCTGATCATAACTTTTGATTGGTAACTCCGATTAAGCTGATTCTTGTTGCGTTGATTAGATAATTTTCGTAGCTTTAATTGGAGTATTCATACGCAATTTTTGGTTCAGCAGATCTTGATATACAACTGTTTTACCATCACGAACAGATTAGAGTTTCAGGGTTTGAAATTTGGGAAAAGTTGTAATTTGCTTCCGCGCAATCATTCACCCCCCCCCTTTGATTGCCTATCTCGATCCCTCACTTTCCCAGGATCTTACCTGACTCTTCTAATTTTCACCGGGGGTATTCTCAAATTCTTTTGAAGTTTGACATAAGTATGATTCACCATCAGTCATATGTCTTTCTCCAAGATCTTTCAAAATTCTTTCATCGTTGGCTCAACCTCTTCGTTTTTGATTCTTCCGGATTGTCTAAATAATTCTTGGTGGTGTTTCCCATCGTCATTCTCATATCTTGAGGACCGAAGAAGAGTTTCTCTTCAATCTTATCCGTTCTGTCGAAGATTCATGATGCTAGCTTACTACCATCCTCTCATAATTGTTTTGATTGTGAGTATTTTTTCACCTATCCGGAGCATTTCATGAGTTGTTCACATTTCTTTACTCCGAAGCCCATCATTTCAGAAGATTTATTCATTCTCAGCTTTCAGCCCTCATTCTCCAAATCTTACCGGTGCATCATTCAAGTATTCTCTAATCAGCTCGTGATCTATTCGTACTCATGTATCTAAATTCTATAAAGTATCTTCTTTCGTTTTCAAATTTTTCCCAGTGAATTGTATCTTTGCTTCTTTCCTTTCCAATTCTTATGGTGGTTCGTTCAAGATCTCTCTTCCTTGGCTATCATATCAATTCTTTCGTTCTTTCAAATTATACCGGTGGTTCATTGAACACCTTGTCAAGTTTGTGCTATATCTCTCTTAATCCTTTCTACGAGAATAAGTAGTGTGCCAAATCCATTGTTTGTCATCAATTTAATTAATTAAGGATAAGCATAATGTAATTCTTATTCTTGTTTCATCGAGTGAATTCAATCCTTGCTTTCCGGAGTGGTTCATCATATCACATTCTCGGTTCGAGATGCTTTATATTTTCTCCCGGTATTCCAAGTTTCCACTTTATCTCGTCGCGAAGCTCCATCTAAATCATTGCAAGGCTTCACCTTATATTCTCAACTTCACTTCCTTTTGTCATCCTTTTGATTACCGGAGTTATTCATGGAGACTCTACATGATGGTTCATCAAGGATTTAATTCCTTCTTGAAGTTTTTCATTGAGATTCTTTTCAGAGGAGCTCAAGCATTCTTCATCTTGTAATCCGGAGTGCAATTCTTTTCCGTATCACGGGAGGTGGTATTATGTCATTCTTGATAATTTGAGTTCATGTTTCATGATTCACATGTTGTCAAGAATGAGGTATTTTAAATCCATCAATCTCTCCTTTGGAATTATCTTAGGTTATATTTCACCTAAAGCCTTCCCCTAAGGATTGTTGCTATTTATGGTGCTTATAAATGACCCAAGTTCTTCTTTTATCCTCCTGATGAAATAGTTTCTCGTCTCCTTGTTCTTATCAATCAAATCTTTTTCGTTAGTGGCAGAATTTCACCTCATAGTTGTGAGATGTTCTCCATAAGCCCACTATAAGCTTACTCTTTTCGTTGTTTATAATACAACAACTCCGTTCTAGCATTTGTTGTAAGCGTGCTCTACCAAGATCTTGTTTTCTCCTCCGTTCATTCCATTCCATCCTTTCATTTCTTCCGGAGGCATTATGATGTTGCTCTCTTAAACCCATCATCTTGTTTTGTCAAGATCATGTTCCTTTCCTTGCTTATCCGTTTAACCGGAGTGTCGTGCCCTCTTATCAAGTTCTTCCCATTTAACTGGTTTTACCTCCCTTCTCAACCAGAGTGTTGTGTCATCTCTTCTAGTTCTTTTAATCTTATCTAGTTTGTTATCACTTTTCAACCGGAGTGCTTTCAACTTTATTCATCTTCGTTGTTTTCTTTCTTTCAAGTTGTTCAACCTCTCAAGGTTATTTGGTTTCACTCGTTTGTCAAAGAAGCAACTTAGTTTTTACCTCTTCTCTTTCTCTTCCATTTTTCCCCTCCGGTGCCATTCTAGATCTCGGGACGAGATCCTCTCGTAGTGGTGGAGTGTTGTAATGCCCCGAGACCGTTGCACCAGGTGTCTTCCAGTTATTCGATGTTGTTGCCTTGTCATTCGCTTGCGTGTTGCATCTTGTCATGTTATCATGTGCATTGCATCATCATGTTTTCAAACTTGCATCCGTCCGGGTTCCCCAGTTCCGTCTGTCGCCCGTTTTGAGCCCAAACACACTTGCACGCGCCCGCGACACGTCCGAAATATTATTTTATAAGTGGTCGAAAAATGTTCCCGGATTGGGTTGAAAGTTGGCGTGTGGTCTTATTATAGTGTAGGTAGGCCGCCTGCCAAATTTCATCGCGTTCGGAGTCCGTTTGATGCCCCAACGATTAACTATAGCGACAATATAGTCGGTCAATCGTCGGATGTTTTCGATCTCTGGAAACAGTCGCCGGGCTTTTCGCTCTTCTCTTGTCTCAGCCCGAGGCCTTCTTCACAGTCCACTACCACCGCCAGGCCCAACCTAACCTCTCTCGTCAGCCCGCGGCCCTCCTCACATGCGCGTCCGAAAAGTTGTCCCGAACCTGACCCGGACTGTCGCCACCGTTGTGTCCGGATCATCCCCAGACATCTACAAAACATCAGCGTTTTCTCATTTGGACTCCCTAGTCTATTTTTCTCGACCGCTCGATTTTATTTGGAGGGACGGATTAGCCCCTAAACTCTCCCTCTTTCCTTATATATATATATACTCCCTAGTCTAAATCTAGACCAACCCTAAAAATCCTCCCCCTTGTCCCATCGCGCCGCCGCCACCCACTCACAATCCCCCTCGGGATAATCCCGATCCAGTTCCACCCGAGACGAATCGTAGCCTCCACCTTATCCTCGTTTTCCCCTCCCATCCAACCACCACCGTCGCTCGAATCCTACAGGAGCCAAAGCTCCTCTACCCGTGCGCCTACCTCTCCCGTAGCACCCATGGCGCCGAGGTGCACCTCGACCCCATCGTCGACCCAGCCGCTGCCGGGGAGCAGCAGCAACCAGTAGACCATCCGAGCAGCAACAAGGAGCATGAGCTCCCATGGCCGCCGTCGAGCCGCTCCAGCTCCTCCTCCTTCCTCCCGTCGCCTCGCCACTCCGGCAACCAGGTCATGCCACCGCTCCCCGTCTCCTCCTCCTCTCCTTTTCCTGCTCTCTCTCCCGAGCTCACCTCTCTCTCCCTCCCATTCTGCAAGACGCCAATTTGTCACCGGAGTTCGTCGCCGACGCCGAGAACGGAGAGACAACCACCAGATCCGGCCTCTGGAACTTGTCCTCGGCCTTCTCCTTGCCTCCTCGACCACCCGGCGACCCGCCTTGCCATGCCGCCGCCACCATTGCCTTGCTCGGGCTCGATGCAGGACGATGCCTCGTCAGTGCCTGCGTTGACCGCGCCCCCACCATATCCTTGTTCGATCCACCAAGGCCGGCCCAGCACAGGCGCCAAGGCCCAGCTCTCTGGAGAGATGTGAGCAGACCCCTCCAGCCTTCTATGCGCTGTTCGGCTTGTCCCTGTTTCGGCCTGTTTCTATTTTTTTAGTTTTGCGAATTTATCTTTTTTTCAGAGACTGCAGTTTTACAGAAAAACCCTCCAACATCATGCATATAATAACTTTTCAACCGTGCATCGGATTAAAACAATTATATATGAAAAATGCTTAAAATTGTGTCTAGTTTCATGATATGTTACTTCCATCTATGTTTAAAATGACTAAAATGTTGTTTGTGTAATTTTGTCCATATGCCATGCTAAAATGATATATTTCATAACTAAATAACTGTTACTCGGAATTTAATAAACTTTATATGTAAATGGGGTAGAAAAATGCCTAGTTTAACATGGTGGCATCACTTTGCATGTTTAACAACTCTAAAATTGTGTCTAGGGCAGAACGGTACCAAACCTAATATATGCATATGGAGATTTACCGGAACTGTTGTTCGTTGCTTCCGGCCTCATTTAAACTTGACTAGATAAGTAGTTTTACTTTGCTTCACCCTCTTGCCATGTTTAATAACATTTAATATTGTTGGGTACATAAACAAGATCGAACTAAATAAGTCACGTGGTGTTTCGTCAATATGCAACAGAGTTGCATATTGAGCTCCACTTAATTTGTAGGGTTGTTTGTGCACTTTGCCATGCCATGCCTCATTAAACTGGACATGCATCATACTTGTTTGTGCACGTGCTATGCTTATGTGATGTTTGTTTACTATGTTGTTTCCTTTCTTTCTGGTGTACTTCTTCTCGGTAATCCGGTAATGTTGCGTTGGTGAGGATCCGTTCGACTTCGTCCGTTTGTCTTCTTCATGGACTCGTTCTTCTTCCTTGCGGGATCTCAAGCAAGATGACCATACCCTCGAAATCACTTCTATCTTTGCTTGCTAGATGCTCGCTCTTTTGCTATGCCTATGTTGCGATACCTACCACTTGTTTATCATGCCTCCCATATTGTTAAGCCAAGCCTCTAACCACCTTGTCCTAGCAAACCGTTGCTTGGCTATGTTACCGCTTTGCTCAGCCCCTCTTATAGCGTTGTTAGTTGCAGGTGAAGATTGGAGTTTCTTCCTTGTTGGAACATGGATATTTTTGTTGGGATATCACAATATCTCTTATTTAATTAATGCATCTATATACTTGGTAAAGGGTGGAAGGCTCGGCCTTATGCCTGGTGTTTTGTTCCACTCTTGCTGCCCTAGTTTCCGTCATATTGGTGTTATGTTCCCGGATTTTGCGTTCCTTACATGGTTGGGTTATAATGGGAACCCCTTGACAGTTTGCCTTGAATAAAAGTCCTCCAGCAAGGCCCAACATTGGTTTTACCATTTGCCACCTAGCCTTTTCTTTCCCTTGGGTAGGCCTGCCCAAGGGTCATCTTTATTTAAACCCCCGGGCCAGTGCTCCTCTGAATGTTGGTCCAATCTGTCAGCTGCCGGTGGCCACCAGGGGCAACTCTAGGCTGCCCTACCGGAACCTTGGACAATCCGGTGTGCCCTGAGAACGAGATATGTGCAGCACCCATCAGGATTTGTCGGCACATTCGGGTGGCTTTGCTGGTCTGGTTTTACCATTGTCGAAATGTCGTGTAACCGGGATTCCGAGCCTGATCGGATCTTCCTGGGAGAAGGAATATCCGTCGTTGACCGTGAGAGCTTGTGATGGGCTAAGTTGGGACACCCCTGCATGGATTTGAACTTTCAAAGCCATGCCTGCGGTTATGGGCAGATGGGAATTTGTTAATGTCCGGTTGTAGAAAACCTGAAACTTATCTTAAGTAAAATGCATCAACCGCGTGTGTTACCGTGATGGTCTCTTTCTGACGGTGTCCGGGAAGTGAAAACGGTGTTGGAGTTATGCTAGACGTAGGTTGTTCTAGGATCACTTCTTGATCATAGATTTCTCGAACGTGCTTTGCCTTCTCTTCTCACTCTCTTTTGCGTATGTTAGCCACCAAACATGCTAGTCGCTTGCTGCAGCTCCACCTCATACCTTTTACCCTTCCCATAAGCTTAAATAGTCTTGATCGCGAGGGTGTGAGATTGCTGAGTCCCCGTGACTCATAGATACTTCCAAACCAGTCAAACTAGTTTGTAGGTGCCGATGATACCATGCAGGTGACTCAACCGAGCTCAAGGAGGAGCTCGATGAAGATCTTGTTCATTGTGGTGTATCGTTTTAGTTGATCAGTAGTGGAGCCCAGTTGGGACGATCGGGGATCTGTGTAGCATTTGGGGTAGTCTTCTTTATTTTGGGTTCTATAGTCGGGCCTTGTGTGTATCTGGATGGTGTAATGTTATTTCATGTATTGTGTGAAGTGGCGAGTGTAAGCCAACTATGTATCTCTTTCCCTTATGTATTACATGGGTTGTGTGAAGATTACCTCACTTGCGACATTGCTTTCAATGCGGTTATGCCTCTAAGTCGTGCTTCGACACGTGGGAGATATAGCCGCATCGAGGGTGTTACATCCATCCCCCGCCTGGCGTCTTGCTGTGTTTCATCAAACGCCAGGACCCGTGTGGAGCGGCATCTGACCTCATGAGGGAGGACTGCTTCTGCTCCATAGACGAGGAAGAATGGGGTCTCACCCGTCGGCTTGGTGGCGGTGGTGCGGATGGACCACAACACGGACTAGAGCTCATCGTGCCAGCCCCTGCCGTAGGCCTCGAGCTTCTTCTTGAAGGTCCTGATCTTGAGGCCTCTCAGGACCTCCACGTTGGCACGTTCGGCCTGGCCATTGCTCCTAGGGTGCACCACCGAAGCATAGCAGATCTGTGTTCCAAGGTTAGCACAATATGACTTGAAAAGATTACTAGTGAACTGCGAGCCATTATCGGTGATGATGCATTTGGGGACCCCAAAACGGCTCACAAGGCCCTTGATGAACTTGACCGCAGAGCCAGCTGGGATGGTGCAGACGACTTCAAGCTCCGCCCACTTAGTGAACTTGTCGATGGCGGCGTAAAGGTATCGATGGCCCCCATGCGCCCGAGGGAATGGGCCTAGGATATCTAGCCCCCACACTACAGACGGCCACGAGAGTGGAATGGTCTGGAGGCCCTGAGCTGGCTGACGGATCTGCTTGGCATGGAATTGGCAGGCCTTGCAGGACTTCACCAGCTCAGCTGCGTCATTGAGCGTCGTAGGCCAGTAGAATCCGCTGCGGAATGCCTTGCCGACGAGGGTTCACGACGACGAATGGTGCCTGCAGTCCCCGTCGTGTATGTAGGCTATCAGCTCTTTCCCCTGCTCCCTGGAGATACAATGCAATGAAACGTTATTTGGACGCTTCCTGTATAACTCACCGTCCTGGATGCAGTATGATGTGGCCTGCCGTGGGCCACGCGCTCCGTGTCCTCCTCCTTCTTCGAAAACGTCCCTTGCATCAGGTATTCCTTGAATTCCTTGGTCCAGCATCCCTCCGGGGGCTCGAGCGCCAAGAGTAGGCGCGCTCCCGAGGTCGGGCCACAGGCCGGGGCTCCTGTGGCAGGCGGCTGCGGGAGTTCCTCCCGAGGCTGAGCTCTTCTTGAAAGCGGTGGCGTTGCTAATGGCTTGAAGAGCCACTCCTCGAAGACGCCAGGCTCCTGGGGCTTTCGCTTGGATGCTCTTCTGGCGATGTCGTTAGCTTCCTTGTTGGTGCCACGGGGCACGTGCTACAACTCCAGGACCAGGAATTGCTTCTCCATCTTGCGCACCTCCGTGAGGTATGCTTCCATGTGCTCGTCCTTCGGCTTGTACACCTTGTTGGAGAAGCTAACGAGGAGCTGCGAGTCACCCCTAACGGTGAGGCGCTTCACCCCCAGAGCTGCCACAACTTTCAGGCCAGCTATGAGGCCCTCATATTCTGCGATGTTATTGGAGACCTTCTCGCCCTGCTGAAAGCAGAGCTGCACAACATAGTAGAGCTTGTCCTGAGTGGGTGAGATGAGCACCGCTCCAGCCCCCGTGCCCTGGTGTGAGAAGGCACCATCGAAATACATGACCCAGCTGTTAGGCGCCTCACTTCCCGGTGAGAGGGACCGATCTTCGCCTACTTCAAGCACTGGGGCGTCTGTCCATTCTGCCATGAAATCATGAGTGCGGCTCCCTTGATGACTCTGATAGTGCTGAACTCCAACTGGAATGCTTGTAACTCGATGTTCCACTCAACGACTCTTCCAGCAGAGTTGGGGCTCCTGAGCACCCTCTCTAGTGGATAGGTAGAGACGACTTTGATGGGGTGGCCTTGAAAGTAGTGACACAGCTTTCGTGAGGCTACCAGGAGCACGAGCAGGAGCTTCTAAGGCATGGGGTACCATGCTCTTGCGTCACGTAACACCGTGCTGACGAAGTATACCGGGTGCTCGACGAGGGTAGGCGTGCTGATGAGGCTTGCGTCTTCCGGAAGTTGGGGTGCCTCCTGAGGCGGTGGAGCCCCCGACGCTTGATCACTTGCCGAGTCCTTTGGGGGTTTGAGAGCGTCGTCCTGGTGAGCTTGCGCTTCTGTTGTTGCTGCGGCGGCCCTTGTGGTGCCCTCCTGGTCTCGTGTTGTCTCTGCTGGGGGTGTAGCTCGGCGCGATGCACCCTTGGCTTGGTGTTCTTCCTGAACCGCCACTACGGCAGCGCTGGCGGAGTAGGGAGTGGCGGCAAGATAGAGAACTAGGGGCTCGAGAGGCCGCGACGCCACCATCACTGGGGGCTAGTCAGGTATCTCTTGAGGTCTTGAAATGCTCGGTCCGCCTCCGGGGTCCACTCGAATGGGCCCTTCTTCTTCATCAGCTTGAAGAAGGGTAGGGCTCGCTCTCCCAGCTTGGAAATAAAGCGTCCCAACACAGTCACCCGTCCAGCGAGCTTCTGCATTTCCTTTAGGGTTTGCGGTGGACTCATGTCTTCAATGGCCTTGACCTTCTCCCTATGGGACACAAGGAAGCCCAGCAGCTTGCCGGAAGGGACGCCAAACACACACTTCTTCGAGTTGAGCCGCAAGTCCACCTGGCGGAGGCTTTCAAAGGTCTCCTCTAGGTCTTGGATCAAGGTCCTCGCCTCCCGAGACTTCACCACGATGTCACCAACGCATGCTTCAGCGTTCCTCCCGAGTTTCCGACCCAAGGCAATGTGCATGAGCCACTGGAAGGTTGCGCCTGTGTTGCGCAGTCCGAAAGGCATGCAAGTGTAGCAGTACACCCACACGGGATCAGGAAGGCCGTCTTCTCCACATCTTCTATCACCATCTTCATCTGGTGATATCCTGAGAACGCATCCAGGAAGCAAAGCAAGTCGCACTCAGCAGTGGAGTCAACGATCTGGTCGATGCGCGGAAGCGGGAACGGATCTTGGGGGCAGGCCTTGTTGAGGTTGGTGAAGTCAATGCACATCCGCTCCTTCCCGCCTTTTTTGGGGACGACGATGGGGTTTGCCAGACACTCTGGGTACCGAACCTCGCGAATGACACTCGCAGCCTCTAGCTTTGCGGGTTTCTTGGATGATGAAAGCTTGCTTCTCCGTGGACTGCTGCCTCGCCTTCTGCTTCACGGGGCGTATGTTCGGGCACACCTTCAGGTGGTGCTCTATCGCCTCTCTTGGGACCCCTGCCAGCTGATCGGGCTCCCAAGCGAACACTTCCTTGTTTGCGCGTAAGAACTTCACCAACGCCTCCTCCTAATTAGGCTCGAGGTTGGCGCCTATGGTAAAGGTCGCCCCTGAGGACCCGTCCTCCTCGACTGGCACTCGCTTGGTTTCTGCCTTGTCCTGTGTGAAAAACTGCTTCTTCTTGGTTGGTGCGGCTCCCTTGGCCTTGGAGGTGTCCGAGTCGGAGGGTTGCGCTGCTCCGTCGGTCTTGAGGGCGAGCTTGAGCGTCATCAAGGCTTCCTTGGCGTCCCCTTGATGGTGAGGACACCCTCGCTCCCCGGCATCTTCATGAGGTTGTAAGCCGGATGGGTTGCTGCCACAAACTGGGCTAGAGCTGGGTACCCGAGGATGGCGTTGTACGGGAGGCCGATGTGGGTGATGTCGAAGTCGATGAGCTCGGTGCGGTAGTTGTCGCGCGTGCCGAAGGTCACGGGGAGGCGGATTTGCCCCAGGGAGCGGGCGGAGCCTCCACCGACCCCCGAGAAAGGCTTGCAGGCCGGAGCCGCTCGAGCGGTATGTGAAGAAGGCTGAAGGCCTTGACGGAGACCATGTTGAGGCCAATGCCGCCGTCGATGAGCGTCTTGGTGATGAATATGTGGCAGATGGTGGGCGTGCAAAGCATTGGGAGCGCACCCAAGCCGACGGTGGACACAGGATGATCCCCTGAGTCGAAGGTGAGGTCGGCCTCGGGCGTGGCCCAGCCGGCGGAGCCCCCGGGCGCTTGGAAGCGGCACCGATCTGGCGAAAGAATGGCTTGACATGACAATCTGAGGGTGGTGCTTGCGAGCCGCCGAGGAGGGCTGCAACCGCATGGTGCGCCGGTGCCTCATAGCACGCAACGGAGAGGCCGCGCAACTCCTCCCAGGACGCCACCATGGATCCGGGGAGGTTGAGTAGCCAGGCGCGTAGTGCGCCAGTGAGGGCCATGGGAAGCCAGTTGGCCATGACCTTGTCGTCGCCCCGGGCCTTAAGGACGACTTCCTCATACGCCAGCAGGAAAGCCAATGGGTCTGCCACGCCGTCGTAGCGTGGCGGCATTTCCGGCTTGAACTTGGGTGGCCACTTCACCTGCCGCGGGGCAGGAGCAAGGGCTCGGAGCCCCCGAGCGCCACTGTGGGCACCTGTAGATCCAGCCGGCGGGAAGGCGCCAGCCATGGAGAATGGGCGCGAAGATGGTGGAGCACGAATCGACGGAAGAAAAGCTATGACACACCCCTACCCTGCGCGCCAAATGTCGGATCATGGGTTCCGGCAAAACCCTCAAGGTTTGAACACTAGGGTGCGCGCGAAGATCTCCCCCCTACCGGTCCACGTCCTAGCTTTACTAAGATCTTACGGGCTAACTCGACGAACTCACAACACAAAGGACACAAGATTTATATTGGTTTGGGCTACCGTTGTGGTGTAATACCCTACTCCTGTGTGGTGTGGTGGATTGCCTCTTGGGCTGAGGATGAATAGTACAAGGGGAGGAACAGCCTCCCGAGGAGAGGTGTTCTTGTGCTAGGTGAACTTGTGGTTGTCCTGGTCTCTCTTGGTCCGACCGATCCCCTAGCTATGGTGGTGGCTAGTCCTATTTATAGAGGCCCTGGTCCTCTCCCCAAATATTGAGCGGGAAGGGTGCCATCAACGGCAAATTTGAAAGGGGATAGCTAGTACAGCTTATCCTGAAAAAAGCAGTCTTCGCCTGCAAAAGGCTCTGGTGGTGACGCCGTCTTGGGCTCCACGGCGACACTACAAGAAACTTGTTAATCCATGACAGATTCTTGCTGACGTTCCTAGAATCCGTCACAGATTATGACAGTTTACCTCGGCCCATCACCAATACCGTCACCGATTTGTTAGCCGTGGTTGGGCCGGAAAACAGCAGGCCCTTGATGACGGACCACATGCTACCGTCATAGAAACTGTCATGAATCGACCAAGTGGGCTTAGACGGGCCTAGCATTTTTTAATATACACCATCCAGACCGTCATGGATTGTGCTCCTGCTGATGTGGCGTGCATGCCCATTCGTTGGCCCACATGTCGGTCAGACCATATGTTTTGCTTAAAAATAAAACTGTGAGGATACGTGGGTGCCATTGTATGCCCCACATGACAGTGTATTTTGCATTATGTTGCTTCCCGTTAAAAAAACAGTGGATACTTCCTTTTCCCCGATTCTCACATTCTCTAGATCCCATCGACCGCCACCGCCGCCGCCGCCGTCAGTGCCACCGACGACTGCCCGGGCGAGGGTAGTCAGATCCGGCGAGGTGGTCTGTCTCGGCGCCATCTTCAGGATCCCTTCAGTCTCTCTCCTCGCCGCCGGGCACCCTTGCTGCGTCGACGAGCCAGCCTCCGCCCACCATTGCTGCGCCAACGATCCATCCGCCGCCCGCCATTGCCTCAGGGACGAGCCAGCCGCCGCCCGCCATTGCCGCACGGACGAGCCAGTCGCTGCCCGCACTTGCTGCACCGGACACTCCCCCGTTCTTTCCCCACATCAACGCCAGCCAGGAGCGAGTGGTATGTCTCCGACAGAAATCATCTCTCTCCTTCAGAATTTGTTGACTAAATATTGTGATTTGCAATTCCCCCTTCAGAATTTGGGATGCACTTTTGTTCAATACACTTCAGTGGCAAGTTTATATGCTAATCATGCTCATTTGTTCAATACACTTCATTGGCAAGTTTATATGCTGAAGTTAGATGCTCACTATAATACATACTAAATTGAGACATGGGTCCAGTTGTTCCTCGCTCAATTTGGTGAGCAATATTTCGTTTCAATGGGATGGGTTGTAACCATCAGCAGATGTTTAAGTAAACAATCAGATTTCTACCTAAAGGCTGCAACTAACTGCTGAGAAGTTAACACTCTGCTTTAGCTAAAATCCTGTGAGGTATGTGAAGATCGATTACAAAGATTTAAGCGATCCATTAGCCTAATGGCTTAAGTAGCAGCTAAGTTATCTGTTGACATCCCAGTTTTAAAACAAACCACAAATCACTAAGCTAATTGAATTTCAGAACTATACCAGTTAGTTAACTGAATTTTCTCACTGATGGAGTGGCACATACAGTTAACAACTAAACCCATTTAGTTCACTGGCTCAGTACACTGGGGTACAATTTTATATGCTGAAGTTAGACGCTTACTTAAATTCACAGTAAACTGAATGATGTCGATGGGGCTGTAGAGATGTTGCTACATCCTACTGCAGGATGCTAAGAATAGATTTTACCAATAGGTTAAGCGAGAATTGATCGAACTTGTTTTTGCACTATTACACATCCTCTGTTTATGATGTTGTAATATACTAAAATCTTCCATGCACACTATCATGTTGACTTCTTCAGAAACGTTGTACTATGGGCAAGCAAAATATTTTCATAACAAATGCCGGATTTTGTGTGTGCTCTTATCATACTTACCATTAAGAATGCAAAATGCAATAGTTCACACATAAATTTATGGGTTTCTTTTTTGGGGTTATAGTTATTACTTGGCCATTAATTAATCTTGTCTGTTTTCTGCACCCAGAGATCAGCTCTTGTTGCCGCCATCTGATGGTTGTCGCCGTGATCTTCGGCTGCGGTGGTGCACTTCCTTGTGTATAACGAGACAGTGGGGTTGTCACCCCATAATCTTGGTGTCGGCTCCCACGACTGCCTTCTTGGTTACCACCACTCAGGTGAGTCCCTAGTATTATGTCCAGCACTAACGAGACAGTGGGGATGTCCATATACATATTCAGAACCAAATATGTGCCAACACTAACATTCTAGAGCATATAACACAATATGTGCCAAATAACACATTCCTCGATAGCATATGTCGCAGGCTTCCTTCCCTGTCGGATAGCACAAGATACAAATAGGATCCACTAATAAGGTTGCGCCAAATAGTAGCAATCGGGCGGCATTGTGGTGGTGTTGTTGAGGTTGTTGAGGTTGCGGGTGTTGTTGAGGTTGTGTATCGGTGCCCGGCATTCATGTATCTTACCTTGGGTCTGTCTGGTGTGCGTTTGTTTCGGATGCTTCAATGTTGTGTTGGTGCTTTATAATATAAAGCAGGGGGAAACCCTCTTTCCTAAACCAAATAGTAGCAATTGGTACATAGGGGTTGTTTGGTAGAAACCCTGATAAGCATGCGTGAGCTGTTCTCATGGCTGAATGTGGCCTGAAGTCGTATCAAAAATTGATTGATCAGGCATCCATGCTCAAGCTTCCAATTTCATAGGACGTCCACGGGTCCTGCAGAGTCACATGGTCGTCTGATTCCTCCAATCGACTCCCCGGCGCTAGCGAGGCTCAAGGGAATGTGACTCCCCTAAAAGCTTCCGAGAGCACGCGCTCCATTCGCGAGTTCTCGGTCCGTCCACCCTGGAGCTCATGCCACCCATCGGTCGACGCGTATCGACGTCCTGCACCTCCATGTGATCAACTCAGATGGAGATGGCCGAATCAGCAAGTTGTTCGTTTTGACGATACAAAGGATTTTTCACGTCGAGGTGCGTCTGTAACCAAGTTTATTGGAGTTGGTAGTTTCCTTGCTCATAATTTAAAAAACCAAACGGATAATCCAAACCGATAATCGAATCGGTGAGGCCGCCGATCCGGTTCGGTTTTTTAAACTATGTCATCGTTTCCCCTATGGTTTGTAAAAAAGTTGGCGCATATGTCTTGCTCATTCTAGTAATTATTTCCTAATAATAGTGCATAATTAAATATATGTCTTATTAATTACAGCAACAAATAATAAACTTGTGTTATATGCTCTAGAATGTTCTAAATTTGGCTCGGCGGCAAAAAGCGCGCGCAATCACGTTACAGTTTTCGCTCCAGCAGCGCGGCTGCGCCAAGGAAAAAACAACACAACGCGAATTGACGCTATTGCCTAGCAATGTTCCCGAAAATTACACATATGCATTCACCCACCAGCACCAGATGAAGGGCCTATTAGTAATTTTACACACACACAATCTACCCCCACCGCACCACCAGCCAAATCCCCTCCCTTCCCCGCGTATCGCCAAATCCCCTCCCTCCCATTCCCCTTCCTACTCCGCCGCCGGCCACAACTTCACCTCCTCCACCGCCGAGCCCAACTTCCCTCCCCTTCCTCGTCCACCTCCACCGCAGGGCATGAATCCCCTCCCTCCCCTTCCCCTTGCTCTTCCACTTCAGGTCAAGACCCCCTTTCCCCCACCATCCACCTCCACCAAACCCTAGAGTAAGCCGCCACCGCCAACGCCACCACACTGCGCCACTGCTGAGCACGACTACCCTTCTTCTTTCGCCTCCATCGCCGGTCACTACCCACCTCAACTGCCGGTCAAGAACCCCCTCCCCCTCCTCTCCACTCCACCAAACCCTAGAACAAACCGTCACCGCGACCATACTGCACCGCTTCAAGGACCTCTGCGCCACACTGATGGGGAAGAAGACTGCAGCGAAGAAACCCCGAGGACACAAGACAACAGGTATAATCTTCTTAACCCACCCCACGCATGCCTATTTTCTGTTCATGCATATGTATGTCTAATGGGTGTGTGGTAAAAGCGTTTTTCTTGTGTTTTATTTAAGTTGCTAGTGTTTCTTGTCCATTAGAGTTCTGGTCATACCTATGAAAAAAGGGTCTTGTCCTGCCAAGTGTAGATTTGGGTCACATATTGTTACAAACTTAATCAAAAAATAGTACTTTGTTATTAACTACAGATTATACACATAGTAATTCGTGCTCATGTGTTCACTCATCTTAGAAGCACCACTACATCCTATGGAGGAGTCGCGCATCAGAACATGCATAAGGAACAATTCAAGGCTGCAAGCACTCGGAATTCCTGCACTATCGACATTGTTTGCAGCCAAAACTGTCATTTCACCTGAAAAAAATAAACCCAAGCATAGTAGTGATGATTCTGAAGCTGAGTACCATCCTAACGAGGACAATACTAGTGAAAGAGAGTCATCCAATGATAGTTTAGTAGATGAAATAGAAGCACTGCAGTCCACACCTGCTGCAAGCTCAAACTCTAAGGTGCTAATCATGTGTTGCTTCTTTGCCGTTGCAGCAGAATTTTGTTACTATTTGTTGATTAGACCATATTTTCATATCTATCAGGGCTGTAAGAAGACTAGTCAAAAAACTAGTAAGAAAAGATCTGCTGCCATGCCCCCTGGTGGAGTCAAGCCTCGGCCTCCTAAGAGAGTTCATGCGGACCTCCCAACTAATCCATGAGTCACAAGGTCGAAGAAAGCTCTATTACAAGATGCTGATGTAGGTACTCAAAGTGAGGAAATGTCTGATCCTAAACATCAGACTCCAAGTGTCATCCATAAGCCAACTGCTTCTATGGCTTGTGTCCGCCCAGCTGAAGAAATTGTTCCCAACTTTGATGACCATGGTGTTGAAGGCAAGTTCTTAATATTATTATCATATCATGTTTTTTGTTTTGAATTGCTAGCCTAGGCTATTAGCTCTGATTGCATGATGCACATAATCTCACTGGATGCTTTTTTCTAAAAAGGTGATGATCCTGGACATTGTGATGATGACAACTGGATTGCCAATGGAGCTGATCTCATTGCCCATCGTGATGAAGAAAATGAGATGGCGAACGAAGCTGGTGGTAGTGCCCAACCAAATCAGCAAACCCAACCTAACAATAACTCCGAAGGCATGTTATAACCTGAATCTTTCTAGACTCTATTAGAGTTAAACTTCTTGTTCAATCTATTGTTCTATGCATCTTCCTGTCTTAATTTATACCATATGTGTGCATGATTTTTTATGAGTCATTCCAGTGCTGCGGGATGATGATATTCTCAAGGACAACTCCATTTTGCTCATTTCTTAATATCACAGTATTTAAATAAGGGCAATTTACATAGTACTGAATTTAAAATTGTGTTTCTTGCAATGGATTGTATCATGATTTTAGTTTTATCTTCTTTTGTCTTTGTTGAAGATATTGCCTTGTTGAAATCTGCTCGAACCGTGTCTTCCGTTCCAGTTAACATGTGCATTTGTAACAATCAGAAACACACCAACATGACATATACTGCAATATTCCATTTAGTTGTTGTTGCCATATGGTTACTAGTATATTGTCTTGACTTTTTTGTGAGCTTAATTCCTCTTGTTATAGTTACTCATTTTGAAACGACGTTCTCCATTTATTAGTACACTTCTATACATGTAATTGCGGTTTAATTGTATCCATTGTTGATTTTACCTTCTTTTCAGGTCCACAATCCTATGAGGAGCCAAGGGAAAGGGGCCCCAATTTGGGAAAAGGTCTGGAAAGGATCACTCGACGCCGGCAGGGCAAACTGCCGCTTGTCATTCCAGAAGGGAAGTTAAGGCCGGAGGCACCTCTTCTTGCTGCAAAGTTCGCAACTGAATGCAACATCACAGTTAGACACCATATGCCCGTGTTTAAGCGCTGGAAGGATTACAAGGACCCATATGGACATGTCCGAGATGGGATCTTCAGGAACTTTGTAGGAAAAGTTGGTGTAAGTACAAAGTTCAAGCCTTTCTCCCTCAAATTGCTATCAACCTGTCAATTTTTCCTATTGTGTCAATTATGTGCAATCATGATACTTACACATGTTTTTTCATTGGGCTAGAACAAGTTTCAGATGGACGTTGATGATGTGCCAGTTAGGAAGGCTTGTACTGAAATGCTGAAACGTGCGACTCGCCAACAACGATACAGGCTCAAGAAAGAGTATTTTGACCCTCACCCACTCCATTTGGTGACGAGAACGTCTCCTGTCCCCTCGATGACTGATGAGCAGTGGAATGAGGTAGTGGAAAGCTGGAAGGATCCCAAAAAGATGGTATGTTTCTTCCTCGAGACCAATCTCTCGCCTTCTACATGCTAATCAAGAAATTGTGCCTTACATGTATTTGGTCTCTTGATGTAGGGGATATGTGAAACTAACAAAAATAATCGAGCTCAAGTTAAGTTTCACCAAACCACTGGCTCGCGCAGCTACCCTGTGCACTGTGATAATCTGGTAAGTCAAACATGTGGCTCTAGATGTGCATTGTCATGAGAAATATTCTTGACCATAGGTTCATGTAAATTGTTGCGTCCATGTAGTAACTGTGTATGATGCTCCCTTGCCTTCATATTGGTTGTTTCCAGGGAGACAAATACAAAGATAAAGAACCCACTGCATTGGATTTTTTCAAGGAGTGCCACTACAGCAAGAAAAAGAAAAGCTACACCGGTGTTGTCCAAGCTGCAATTGTAAGTCAGCTTCAAAAGACTACCAACCATAATTTTACCTTTTTGCTTACTAGAAATAATATTGTTTGAGTTACTCCACCAGATTGAAACTGATAATCAAATGTCAGTGTATCTTAATTGAAAATGTTAACATTTTCACTTAACTATCTTGTAATAGCCTGTCCTGTATGATTGTACCCTTTTTTATTTTCATACAACTGATAAGTTTTGAAGCGATTGAAAAACATCAGTTTTGATTTAGTATATGGCTAGATGAAATGTCTTTAATAAATGCGCATAATCACTTTGACATGTGACCAATCAGCCACCTAAAATTACAGAATTTTTTTAGTCTATTATTTGGCTTTATATATTGTAGTTTTGGCCATCCTCAGTGTCTTACATTTTTAGTGTGTGTGTGTGTGTGTCTATATATATATATATATATATATATATATATATATATATATATATATATATATATATATATATATATATATATATTATAGACTGACCTCCAGAAATAATTTGATTTAAACATTACTCACTTCTAGTTAAATCAGGAAATAGTCCACTTTGTTGTAGATGATAGTATATATGAATAATTTGAATCACCTCCGCACAGAAAAAAGATTAATCTGACTGTTATCACAAGTGTCTAGTTGTAAAGGATGCATGATAGCTTTCCTTACAAAGACGATGCATGTAAGCTTGCTGATGTTGTCTTCTCTACTTGGGCTTAGGCCGTCTTATAACCATGTTTGTTGCTTGCATTGCTAGACCGAGATGGAAAACAAGGCCTCACAGCCTACAGAAGATGGACAGGAATCGAACTCCGCGACCGAGGCTGTAGCTGAAGTGCTTGCTAAGCACACTAAGAAGCCAAGTTTTCTTCAGCATGTGGGGATCCAGCATGTCCATGCGAGATCTGGCGATAGCAACTGTCAAGCAGAGTTGGCAAAGAGGGGCAATGTCGAGCTTCGGGCACTTGTTGACACCTTGACCAAGCAGTTGAAGGAGTCCGAAGAAGCAAGGACCAGGCAAGACGAGGAGCACATGAAGAGAGATGAGGAGAACAGGAAGAAGCAAGCTTAGATGGATGCAAAACTAGACTTTTTGCTAAGTCAGTTACAAGCAAGATCGGCTCAAGGGTAAGTTGTTTGTCCAAGATCAGCCGTCGTCTCTACTTGATGCATGCAAGCTATCTGAATTTGATATACTGCTAGAACCTACCTTCTTATTTTGTAATGATTTTGTTGTGCAAACTGCACACTGTTGGATGCAAACTGGTTGCATTTTGCTGCTCCATTGTTGGTGGATTTGGAGATGTAAGCTCAATGTTACTGTGCTTTGTGATGTTGTTCTTCTTTTATGTATTTGTGATGGATCTGGAGTTGTAAGCTCTTAAGCTTGGAAACCCATTTTGTGTAGAAACAAAGAAGGGCTAGGTTGGGTACAGTAAACACTAATGGGCCAAATAAAGTGAGCCTCGAAACACACTTTCTGGCTAAAAAACACAAGTGCCGCATAATTTTAATGGGCTGATGTGCATATTGAACACGTGGAAATGGGCCAACGAGAGTGTAAATGATTATGGACCAAAATGAACGGGCCAACCAGCTACGGTAAAATGGACCCATAGGCCTGGCTGTACTAAAATAAATGGGCCAGACCACACTGGGCCGAATGCCATCGGCTTACACTGTGCCACGTCAGCTCCACGATGGCGCCACATCATCTCCACGCTGGTGCCACGTCAGATCGCGGGAGATGCCACATGGGACTTGTCTTTCTACACGTCATGTAAATCTGTGACGGAATAGTCTGTCACAGAGGACCGGGCCTTGGGTGGGCCGGGGTTAAGATCGGTGACGGTGATAGACCGTCATAATTCATGACGGAAACAAAAATCCGTCAAGGATGGGCGGGTGGGAAAATTATGACGCGATATACATGACGGATTTTTGGACCGTCACGCCCGGTCATCCTTGACAGTTTTTGCCATGTCTGTGACGGACACTGACTGTCACAGATTAACGACTTTCTTGTAGTGCGACCTCCATCTTGCCGTCCTTATGGTCTTGGTCTTGTTGCACTGATATGGAAACCTTTGCGTGACGCCTCGGTACTCCGCGCATGCGCCTGCTTCCTTAGCACCAAAGAGGAAACAAGGACACTGTGCGTGCTGGCGCCCGCCTGGCGCCCACCTGACCTCGATCATCATGGCTCACATCATCGAAACCTCGCGAGGTTTTTCTTGCCTTGAACTCTCCGCCCCTCGCGAGCCAGCCTGGTGAGGCAGCTCCTGAGGAGGTCTTGTGTCGTTCGCCTCGCGAGGGTCTTGAGTCCTTGCTGGTGAAGATGGACCGTATGGGCCTGCTCGTAGAGCCACGCCGTGGGCCGCAGGCAGGCAAGTCTGGCGACCCCCGTTCCCAGAACGCTGACAGCAGTGATTGAAGAACTTTGTCAATGACACTATCATTAGGAAGATTAACTCCTAGTTGAGTCAAGTGGTTGTGGTACCCAGACATTCTGAGTATATGTTCACTGACAGAATTATTCTCCTCCATCTTGCAGCTATAGAACTTATTGGAGACTTCATATCTCTCAGTCTGGGCATTTGCTTGAAATATTAACTTCAACTCCTGGAACATCTCATATGCTCCATGACGTTCAAAACGTCATTGAAGTCCCGATTCTAAGCCGTAAAGCATGGCACACTGAACTATCGAGTAGTCATCAGCTTTGCTCTGCCAGATGTTCATAACGTCCGGAGTTGCTCCTGCAGCGGGTCTTGCACCTAGCCGTGCTTCCAGGACGTAATTCCTCTGTGCAGTAATGAGGATAATCCTCAAGTTACGAACCCAGTCCATGTAGTTGCTACCATCATCTTTAAACTTATCTTTCTCTAGGAATGCATTAAAATTCAAACGAACGGTAGCATGGGCCATTGATCTACAACAACATAGACATGCAAAATACAATCAGGTACTAAGTTCATGATAAATTAAAGTTCAATTAATCATATTACTTAAGAACTCCCACTTAGAAAGACATCTCCCTAGTCATCTAAATGATCACGTATCCATATCAACTAAACCATGTCCGATCATCACGTGAGATGGAGTAGTTTTCAATGGTGAACATCACTATGTTGATCATATCTACTATATGATTCACGTTCGACCTTTCGGTCTCAGTGTTCCGAGGCCATATGTGCATATGCTAGGCTCGTCAAGTTTAACCCGAGTATTCTGCATGTGCAAAACTCGCTTGCACCCTTTGTATGTGAACGTAGAGCTTATCACACCCGATCATCACGTGGTGTCTCGGCACGACGAACTGTAGCAACGATGCATACTCAGGGAGAACACTTATACCTTGAAATTTAGTGAGGGATCATCTTATAATGCTACCGCCGTACAAAGCAAAATAAGATGCATAAAGGATAAACATCACGTGCAATCAAAATAAGTGATATGATATGGCCATCATCATCTTGTGCCTTTGATCTCCATCTCCAAAGCACCGTCATGATCACCATGGTCACCGGCTGGACACCTTGATCTCCATCCTAGCATCGTTGTCGTCTCGCCAACTATTGCTTCTACGACTATCGCTACTGCTTAGTGATAAAGTAAAGCAATTACATGGTGATTGCATTTCATACAATAAAGCGACAACCATATGGCTCCTGCCAGTTGCCGATAACTGTTACAAAACATGATCATCTCATACGACAATTTATATATCATCACGTCTTGACCATATCACATCACAACATGCCCTGCAAAAACAAGTTAGACGTCCTCTACTTTGTTGTTGCAATTTTTACGTGGCTGCTACGGGCTTCTAGCAAGAACCGTTCTTACCTACGCATCAAAACCACAACGATTTTTCGTCAAGTGTGTTGTTATAACCTTCAACAAGGACCGGGCGTAGTCAAAGTCAATTCAACTAAAGTTGGAGACACAAACACCCACTAGCCACCTGTGTCTGAAGCATGTCGGTAGAACTAGTCTCATGAACGCAGTCATGTAATGTCGGTCCGGGCTGCTTCATCCAACAATACCGCCGAATCAAGGTAAGACGTTGTTGGTAAGCAGTATGACTATTATCGCCCACAACTCATTGTGTTCTACTCGTGCATATAACATTTATGCATAGACCTGGCTCGGATGCCACTGTTGGGGAACGTAGTATTTCAAAAAATTTACCTACGATCACGCAAGATCTATCTAGGAGATGCATAGCAATGGAAGGGGAGAGTGTGCCCATGTACCATCGTAGACCAAATGTGGAAGCGTTTAGTAACGCGGTTGATGTAGTCGAACGTCTTCGCAATCCAACCGATCCAAGCAGCGAACATACGACACCTCCGTGTTCAGCACACGTTCAGCTCGATGACGTCCCTCAAACTCTTGATCCAGTTGAGGTCGAGGGAGAGTTCCGTCAGCACGACAGTGTGGTGACGGTGATGATGAAGTTTCCGACACAGGGCTTCGCCTAAGCACTATGACGATATGACCGAGGTGTGTAACTGTGGAGGGGTGCACCGCACACGGCTAAGAGAAAGCTTGGTGTGCCTTTGGGGTGACCCTCCCATGTATATAAAGGGGGGGAGGAGAAGTGCCCGGCCCAAGGGGGGCGTGCCATGGGGGGAGTCCTACTTGGACTCCAGGTCCAAGTAGGATTCGCCCCCCTTTCCTATTCCCACTAGGAGAAGGAGGGAAGGAGGAGGAGAAGGGAAGGAAAGGGGGGCCGTGATACGTCTCCAACGTATCTATAATTTTGATTGTTCCATGCCATTATATTATTTGTTTTGGATGTTTAATGGGATTTCATTTACCTTTTTATATTATTTTTGGGACTAACCTACTAACCAAAGGCCTAGTGGAAATTGCTGTTTTTTTGCCTATTTCAGTGTTTCGCAGAAAATGAATATCAAACGGAATCCAAACGGAATGAAACCTTAGGGAGAGTTATTTTTGGAACAAACGTGATCCAGGAAACTTGGAGTGGACGCCAAGAAAGAAGCAAGGAGGCCACGAGGTAGGGAGGTGCGTCCCCACCCTCGTGGGCCCCTCGTAGCTCCATCGACGTACTTCTTCCTCCTATATATATATACCCATATACCCCGAAAACATCCAGGAGCACCACGAAACCCTATTTCCATCGCCGCAACCTTATGTACCCGTGAGATCCCATCTTGGGGCCTTTTCCGGCGCTCTGCCGGAGGGGGAATCGATCATGGAGGGCTTCTACATCAACACCATAGCCTCTCCAATGATGTGTCAGTAGTTTACCACAAACCTTCGGGTCCATAGTTATTAGCTAGATGGGTTCTTCTCTCTCTTTGGATCTCAATACAAAGTTCTCCTCGATTCTCTTGGAGATCTATTCGATGTAATTCTTTGTGCGGTGTGTTTGTCGAGATCCGATGAATTGTGGGTTTATGATCAAGATTATCTATGAACAATATTTGATTCTTCTTTGAAATCTTTTATGCATGATTTAAATATGTTTGCAAGTCTCCTCGAATTATCAGTTTGGTTTGGCCCATAGATTACTACAGACTGTTCTGTTTTTGACAGATTCTGCTTTTTCGTGTGTTGTTTGCTTATTTTGATGAATCTATGGCTAGTATCGGGGGGGTATGAACCATAGAGAAGTTGGAATACAGTAGGTTTAACACCAATATAAATAAAGAATGAGTTCATTACAGTACCTTGAAGTTGTGGTTTGTTTTCTTATACTAACAGAGCTCATGAGATTTTCTGTTGAAGTTTTGTGTTGTGAAGTTTTCAAGTTTTGGGTAAAGATTTAATGGATTTTGGAATAAGGAGTGGCAAGAGCCCAAGATTGGGGATGCCCATGGCACCCCAAGTTAAAATTCAAGGACAACCAAAAGCCTAAGCTTGGGGATGCCCCGGAAGGCATCCCCTCTTTCGTCTTCATCTATCGGTAACTTTACTTGAAGCTATATTTTTATTCACCACATGATATGTGTTTTGCTTGGATCGTCTTGTACAATTTGAGTCTTTGCTTTTTAGTGTACCACAATCATCCTTGATGTACACACCTTTTGGGAGAGACACACATGAATCGGAATTTATTAGAATACTCTATGTGCTTCACTTATATCTTTTGAGCTAGATAATTTTGCTCCAGTGCTTCACTTATATATTTTTAGAGCATGGTGCTGGTTTATTTTATAGAAATTATTGATCTCTCATGCTTCACTTATATTATTTTGAGAGTCTTATAGAACAGCATGGTAATTTGCTTTGGCTATAAAATTAGTCTTAATATGATAGGCATCCAAGATGGGTATAATAAATGTTGGAAATATGCCCTAGAGGCAATAATAAATTGGATATTATTATATTTCCTTGTTCATGATAATCGTTTATTATCCATGCTAGAATTGTATTGATAGGAAACTCAGATACATGTGTGGATACATAGACAACACCATGTCCCTAGTAAGCCTCTAGTTGACTAGCTCGTTGATCAATAGATGGTTACGGTTTCCTGACCATGGACATTGGATGTCATTGATAACGGGATCACATCATTAGAAGAATGATGTGATGGACAAGACCCAATCCTAAGCCTAGCACAAGATCATGTAGTTCGTATGCTAAAGCTTTTCTAATGTCAAGTATCGTTTCCTTAGACCATGAGATTGTGCAACTCCCGGATACCGTAGGAGTTCTTTGGGTGTGCCAAACATCACAACGTAACTGGGTGGCCATAAAGGTACACTACAGGTATCTCCGAAAGTGTCTGTTGGGTTGGCACGAATCGAGACTGGGATTTGTCACTCCGTGTAAACGGAGAGGTATCTCTGGGCCCACTCGGTAGGACATCATCATAATGTGCACAATGTGATCAAGGAGTTGATCATGGGATGATGTGTTACGAAACGAGTAAAGAGACTTGCCGGTAACGAGATTGAACAAGGTATCGGGATACCGACGATCGAATCTCGGGCAAGTATCGTACCGCTAGACAAAGGGAATTATATACAGGATTGATTAAGTCCTTGACATTGTGGTTCATCCGATGAGATCATCGTGGAACATGTGGGAGCCAACATGGGTATCCAGATCCTGCTGTTGGTTATTGACCGAAGAGTCATCTCGGTCATGTCTGCATGTCTCCCGAACCCGTAGGGTCTACACACTTAAGGTTCGGTGACGCTAGGGTTATAGAGATATTAGTATGCAGTAACCCGAAAGTAGTTCGGAGTCCCGGATGAGATCCCGAACGTCACGAGGAGTTCCGAAATGGTCCGGAGGTAAAGAATTATATATAGGAAGTGCTATTTCGGCCATCGGGACAAGTTTCGGGGTCACCGGTATTGTACCGGGACCACCGGAAGGGTCCCGGGGGTCCACCGGGTGGGGCCACCTGCCCCGGGGGGGCACATGGGCTGTAGGGGGTGCGCCTTGGCCTATATGGGCCAAGGGCACCAGCCCCAAGAGGCCCATGCGCCAAGAGAAGAGGGAAAGGAAGAGTCCTAAAGGGGGAAGGCACCTCCTAGGTGCCTTGGGGAGGATGGACTCCTCCCTTGGCCGCACCCTTCCTTGGAGGAAGGGCCAAGGCTGCGCCCCCCCTCTCCCTTGGCCCTATATATAGTGGGGGAAGGGAGGGCAGCAACACCTAAGCCCTGGCGCCTCCCTCTCCCTCCCATGACACATCTCCCTCCTCCCGCAGCGCTTGGCGAAGCCCTGTTGGAATCCCGCTACTTCCACCACCACGCCGTCGTGCTGCTGGATCTCCATCAACCTCTCCTCCCCCCTTGCTGGATCAAGAAGGAGGAGACGTCGCTGCTCCGTACGTGTGTTGAACGCGGAGGTGCCGTCCGTTCGGCGCTAGGATCATCGGTGATTTGGATCACGACGAGTACGACTCCATCAACCCCGTTCTCTTGAACGCTTCCGCGCGCGATCTACAAGGGTATGTAGATCCACTCCTCCCTCGTTGCTAGATGACTCCATAGATAGATCTTGGTGACACGTAGGAAAATTTTGAATTATTGCTACGTTCCCCAACAGTGGCATCATGAGCTAGGTCTATGCGTAGTTTCTATGCACGAGTAGAACACAAAGTAGTTGTGGGCGTTGATTTTGTTCAATATGCTTACCGTTACTAGTCCAATCTTGATTCGGCGGCATCGTGGGATGAAGCGGCCCGGACCGACCTTACACGTACTCTTACGTGAGACTGGTTCCACCGACTGACATGCACTAGTTGCATAAGGTGGCTAGCGGGTGTCTGTCTCTCCCACTTTAGTCGGATCGGATTCGATGAAAAGGGTCCTTATGAAGGGTAAATAGCAATTGGCATATCACGTTGTGGTCTTTGCGTAGGTAAGAAACGTTCTTGCTAGAAACCCATAGCAGCCACGTAAAACATGCAAACAACAATTAGAGGACGTCTAACTTGTTTTTGCAGGGTATGCTATGTGATGTGATATGGCCAAAGGATGTGATGAATGATATATGTGATGTATGAGATGATCATGTTCTTGTAATAGGAATCACGACTTGCATGTCGATGAGTATGACAACCGGCAGGAGCCATAGGAGTTGTCTTAATTTATTTATGACCTGCGTGTCAACATAAACGTCATGTAATTACTTTACTTTATTGCTAACCGTTAGCTGTAGTAGTAGAAGTAATAGTTGACGAGACAACTTCATGAAGACACGATGATAGAGATCATGATGATGGAGATCATGGTGTCATGCCGGTGACGATGATAATCATGGAGCCCCGAAGATGGAGATCAAGAGGAGCAAAGTGATGATGGCCATATCATGTCACTATTTGATTGCATGTGATGTTTATCATGTTTTTGCATCTTGTTTACTTAGAACGACGGTAGTAAATAAGATGATCCCTCATAATAATTTCAAGAAAGTGTTCCCCCTAACTGTGCATCGTTGCGACAGTTCGTTGTTTCGAAGCACCACGTGATGATCGGGTGTGATAGATTCTTACGTTCAATTCAACGGGTGTTGACGAGCCTAGCATGTACAGACATGGCCTCGGAACACACGCGAAACACTTAGGTTGACTTGACGAGCCTAGCATGTACAGACATGGCCTCGGAACACAAGAGACCGAAAGGTCGATCATGAGTCGTATGGTAGATACGATCAACATGAAGATGTTCACCGATGATGACTAGTCCGTCTCACGTGATGATCGGACACGGCCTAGTTGACTCGGATCATGTAATCACTTAGATGACTAGAGGGATGTCTATATAAGTGGGAGTTCACAAGATGAACTTAATTATCCTGAACATAGTCAAAAGGTCTTCGTAAATTATGTCGTAGCTCGCGCTTCAGTTCTACTATTTAGTTATGTTCCTAGAGAAAATTTACTTGAAAGTTGATAGTAGTAATTATGCGGACTAGGTCCGTAAACTGAGGTTTGTCCTCATTGCTTCATAGAAGGCTTATGTCCTTAATGCACCGCCCAGTGTGTTGAACCTCCAATGTTGTCTATGGATGTTACGAACATCTGACATACACATTTTGATAACTACGTGATAGTTCAGTTAAACGGCTTAGAGTTGAGGCACCGAAGACGTGTTGAAATGTCGCGAAACATATGAGATGTTTCGAGGGCTGAAATTGGGATTTCAGGCTCGTGCCCACGTCAAGAGGTATAAGACCTCCGACGATTTTCTTAGCCTGCAAACTAAGGGAGAAAAGCTCAATTGTTGAACTTGTGCTCAGATTGTCTGAGTACAACAATCGCTTGAATCGAGTGGGAGTTGATCTTCTAGATGAAATAGTGATGGTTCTCCGAAGTCATTACCACCAAGCTGCTTGAGCTTCGTGATGAACTATAATATATCAAGGACATATATGATGATCCTTGAGATATTCGCGATGTTTGACACCACAAAAGTAGAAATCAAGAAGGAGCATCAATTGTTGATGGTTGGTGAAACCACTAGTTTCAAGAAGGGCAAGGGCAAAAGGGATACTTCATGAAACGGCAAATCAGCTGCTGCTCTAGTGAAGAAACCGAAGGTTGAACCCAAACCCGAGACTAAGTGCTTCTGTAATAAAGGGAACAGCCACTGGAGCAGAATTACCCTAGATACTTGGTAGATAAGAAGGCTGGCAAGGTCGATAGAAGTATATTGGATGTATTATGTTAATGTGTACTTTACTAGTACTCCTAGTAGCACCAGGGTATTAGATACCGGTTCGGTTGCTAAGTGTTAGTAACTCGAAATAAAAGCTATGGAATAAACGGAGACTAGCTAAAGGTGAGATGACGATATGTGTTGGAAGTATTTCCAAGGTTGATCAAATATCGTACGCTCCCTCTACCATCGAGATTGGTGCTTGCGTTGAGCATATACATGATTGAATTATGTCTATCGCAATGCGGTTATTCATTTAAGGAGAATAATGGTTACTCTGTTTATTTGAATAATACCTTCAATGGTCTTGCACCTAAAATGAATGGTTTATTGAATCTCGATCGTAGTGATACACATGTTCATGCCAAAAGATATAAGATAGTAATGATAGTACCACCTACTTGTGGCACTGCCACTTAAGTCGTATCGGTATAAAACGCATGAGGAAGCTCCATGTTGATGGATCTTTGGACTCACTCGTTTTGAAAGGATTGAGACATGCGAACCATGTTTGTTGGTAGATATGCATGAAGAAACTCCATACAGATGGATCGTTTGGACTCACTTGATTTTGAATCACTTGAGACATGCAAATCATACCACATGGGCAAGATGACTGAAAGCCTCGTTTTCAGTAAAATGGAACTAGAAAGCAACTTGTTGGAAGTAATACATTTTGATGTGTGCAATCCAATGAGTGCTGAGGCATGTAGTGGATATCGTTATGTTCTTACTTCACAGATGATTTGAGTAGATTTTGAGTATATTTACTTGATGAATCACGAGTCTGAATTATTGAAAGGTTCAAGTAATTTCAGGGTGAAGTTGAAAGATCGTCGTGACAAGAGGATAAAATATCTATGATATGATCATAGAGATGAATATCTGAATTACGAGTTTGGCACAGATTAAGACGTTGTGGAAATTGTTTCACAACTAATACAGCCTGGAACACCATAGTGTGATGGTGTGTCCGAACATCATAACTGCACCCTATTGGATATGATGCATACCATGATGTCTCTTATCGAATTACCACGATAGTTTATGGGTTAGGCATTAAAGACAACCACATTCACTTTAAATAGGGCACCACGTAATTCCGATGAGATGACACCGTATGAACTATGGTTTAGAGAAACCTAAGCTGTCATTTCTTAAAAGTTTGGGGCTGCGATGCTTATGTGAAAAAGTTTCAGGCTGATAAGCTCGAACCCAAAGCGGATAAATGCATCTTCATAGGACACCCAAAACAGTTGGGTATACCTCCTGTCTCAGATCCGAAAGCAATAAGGGATTGTTTCTAGAATCGGGTCCTTTCTCGAGGAAAAGTTTCTCTCGAAAGAATTTAGTGGGAGGATGATGGAGACTTGATGAGGTTATTGAACCGTCTCTTCAACTAGTGTGTGGCAGGGCACAGGAGTTGTTCCTGTGGCACCTACACCAATTGAAGTGGAAGCTTATGATAGTGATCATGAAACTTCAGATCAAGTCACTACCAAACCTCGTGGGATGACAAGGATGCGTACTACTTCAGAGTGGTACATAATCCTGTCTTGGAAGTCATGTTGCTAGACAACAATGAACCTACGAGCTATGGAGAAGCGATGGTGGGCCTGGATTCCAAAATGGCTCGAGGCCATAGAAACCGAGAGAGGATCCATATATGAAAACAAAGTGTAGACTTTGGAAGAACTACTTGATGGTCGTAAGGCTGTTAGGTACATATGGATTTTAAAAGGAAGACAGACAATGATGGTAAGTATCACCATTAAGAAAGCTCGACTTGTCGTTAAGATGTTTTCCGACAAGTTCAAGGAGTTGACTACAATGAGACTTTCTCACTCGTAGCGATGCTAAGAGTCTGTTGGAATTATATTAGCGATTACTGCAATCTTGCAGATAGGATGTCAAAACATTGTTTCCTCGACGATTTTTTGAGGAGAGGTTGTATGTGATACAACCGGAAGGTTTTGTCAAGCCTGAAAGATGCTAATAAGTATGCAAAGCTCCAGCAATCCTTCTAAGGACTGGAGTAAGCATCTCGGAGTTGGAATGTATGCTTTGATGAGATGATCAAAGATTTTGGGTGTATACAAAGTTTATGAGAAACTTGTATTTCCAAAGAAGTGAGTGGGAGCACTATAGAATTTCTGACGAATATGTGTTGTTAACATGTTGTTGATCGGAAATGACGTAGAATTTCTGGAAAGCATATAGGGTTATTTGGAAAGTGTTTTTCAATGGAAAGCCTGGATTAAGCTACTTGAACAATTGAGCATCAAGATCTATAAGGATAGATCAAAACGCTTAATGGTACTTTCAAATGAGCACATACCTTGACATGATCTTGAAGGTGTTCAAGATGGATCAGTCAAAGAAGGAGTTCTTGCCTGAGTTGTAAGGTGTGAAGTTAAGACTTAAAACTCGACCATGGCAGAATAGAGAGAAAGGACGAAGGTCGCCCCCTATGCTTAAGATATAGGTTCTACAGTATGCTATGCTATGTACCGCACCTGAAATGTGCCTTGCCATGAGTCAGTCAAGGGGTACAAGAGTGATCTAAGAATGGATCGCAGGACAGCGGTCAAAGTTATCCTTAGTAACTAGTGGAGTAAGGAATTTTCTCGATTATGGAGGTGGTAAAAGAGTTCGTCGTAAAGGGTTACGCCGATGCAAACTTTGACACTAATCTAGATTATTCTGAGTAGTAAACTGGATTCATATAGTAGAACAGTTATTTGGAATAGCTCCAAATGTAGCGTAGTAGTTGCATCTACAAAATGACATAGAAATTTGCGAAGTACATACGGATCTGAAAGATTCAGACCCGTTGACTAAAACATCTCTCACAAGCATAACATGATCAAACCCAGAACTCATCGAGTGTTAATCACATGGTAATGTGAACTAGATTATTGACTCTAGTAAACTCTTTGGGTGTTAGTCACATGGGGATGTGACCTTGAGTGTTAGTCACAAAGCGATGTGAACTGGATTATTGACTCTAGTGCAAGTGGGAGACTGTTGGAAATATGCCCTAGAGGGAATAATAAATTGGATATTATTATATTTCCTTGTTCATGATAATCGTTTATTATCCATGCTAGAATTGTATTGATAGGAAACTCAGATACATGTGTGGATACATAGACAACACCATGTCCCTAGTAAGCCTCTAGTTGACTAGCTCGTTGATCAATAGATGGTTACGGTTTCCTGACCATGGACATTGGATGTCATTGATAACGGGATCACATCATTAGAAGAATGATGTGATGGACAAGACCCAATCCTAAGCCTAGCACAAGATCATGTAGTTCGTATGCTAAAGCTTTTCTAATGTCAAGTATCATTTCCTGAGACCATGAGATTGTGCAACTCCTGGATACCGTAGGAGTGCTTTGGGTGAGTTAGCTTCGTACGTCTTCGTATGTGCACTCTTCGGAGGAAAGTTTAGTCCACAACGGTGGATGGCGTTTGAGTCGGGCGGTGTGGAGGGCGACGCAGAGGGCGACGCGTCTGGGCTGCGCGAGGCGAAGGGAGACGCAGCGAGCGCCGCGGCGGAGGTGGTTGGCTGGACGGTGGTGCGGCCTGCCGCGGGGCGGCCGCGAGGGGGCGCGTTGCCAGAGGGGCGGCCCCCTGCTCCGCCTTTCTCCGGCAGCCGGTTCTGAGCGCTAGAGGGGATTGACTCCGACATCGACGCCGACGAGGCAGGTTCTCAGGTGAGTTTAGGTTGTTCCGGTGGTTCGCCGAGGCTCAAGGCTGGGTGCTCGGTGGGCGATTTCATCGCCCACGCGGAGGAGCTTGGGGGCTCCTTCGTGGCTGGTCGGTGGCGTGCTTTTGCTCCCGGAGGGCAGGGAGGCCGCCGCCTGGCGGCGCGGATCTGGTGCCCGCCAAAGGGGGTGGATGCGGGCCCAGAAGGCCGCTCGTGCGTCATCCCGGAGGCGGACCGCAGAGATCCGGTGCTGGAGGAGCCCCCTCGGGCTCCTTCGTGCCTGCCGGAGCCGGCAGGGGCTGGCGACAGCGGCGGCGGGGCTGGCCGGGCAGGGGCTGCACGGAACCAGGCTAGGGTTTCCGGGGCACCGACGGCTGGGCCTGTTCCGGTGTTGGGCCAAAGTGACTGGCCCAGCCTGCCAGGGGGTGGGCTGGGAGACCCTGCGTTGGGTCAGCAGGCCTCAGCGCCTATGGGGCAGGTGGGCTCAGTGTCGCTCTCCACCGTGACTGGGCCTGGAGGGGGGCAGGGGCTCCTCACCGAGTCGGGGCTAGTCCAATCAGGCCGAGTGGCCGAATGCGAGCCTGCGCCTCGGCCCGGGCCCAGCGTGACGGAGAAGCCGAGGCCGTCTCCTCCTATTAATAGGTGGATGTGGGTGCCGAAAGGAACCCTAGATCTTTCATTAGGGTTTCCTGCCTCTCCCTCGCAGGTGCGGCATTTCGAACATCTCGCGCGCCGTCTGCACCGATCCGCCCCTCCTCCCCCCCTTTCGTGCTCATACGCCACTGTGGTGCGGATGGGGTCCCGCCGGAGTGACAAGCCCCCCATGTATCCACCGATCCCGGCGACGGAGCGCCAGCGTGAAAAGGATCTGCGGGCGAAGGCGCTCGCCAAGGTGCCAGCGTCGCCAGCGGAGGATGGGGGCTGGGGGCCGCCGCCTCCATGGTGGATCGCGGAGCAGGAGCGGAAGAAGGACGAGGAGCGCGAGCGAAAGAAGAGGAAGAAGGAGGAATACCGGCGGCGGGGACTTGAGCAGAAGAAGGAGCTCAAGCGGAAGGAGTCCCAGCTCCCTCCGGGCGGTGAGCGGGCAGGGGTTCCGCAGGCCAAGAAGCCGAAGCATAAAGGGGGCGGCTCGGCGCCGCTGCAGTTGGCGACTGGCCCCGAGGCGTCTAAGGGATCGGCGGACGCCCCGATCCCCGTGGAAGAGGCCGACGGGCCGGAGTGTTTCAAGTGCGGCAGGGTGGGGCACTACCAGAACATGTGCTCCTTCAAACCCCTGTGTGTCGTCTGCCACGAGGAAGGACATGCGTCTGCCTACTGTCCCACGAGGGGGAGGCCCCTGGCGCTGCAGATCATGGGCAACGCTATTCCAGGCGAAGGTTTCTTCTGCCTCCCTTTCGTGGACACGGAGGGGGAGGAGGTCCGTGCCCCTCTCGTCTCGGATACGGCGATCATTTCGGCGGCGCCGGGCAAGCTTTCCATCCCCATCCTGGAGGCGGAACTCCCTCACCTCTTCGAAGGGGAGTGGGACTGGCAAGTCTCGGTCGTCGGAGCCGACCAGTTCTCGGTCGTCTTCCCAGACAAGGCCATGCTTAGGATGGCAACCCGCAGCGGCAAGCTCTACTTCTCCCTCCACGACATCATGGCGGACATCAAGGAGGCGCGTCCAGAGGAGCCCACGGCCGAGCTCATGCCGGACACCTGGGTCAAGCTGTGGGGCGTGCCACCCAAGCACCGCCACGTGGATCGCCACATGGCAGCCACTGTGATGATTGGACGCCCGATGGAGGTGGATCTGGCGTCGCTGTCTGGCCTGGGTCCGGTGAGGATGCGTTTCGTGTGTCGTGCCCCGGCCAAGCTCAAGGGATACGTGCAGATCTGGTTTAACAGTGAGGGGTACACCTTCCGCCTTGAGGCAGAGATGGGCGCTCAGCAGGACGCGGCTCCAACCCCCCCTCCCCCTCCGCCATCTGGCCTCGACAAGGGCCAGGAAGACAAGGACAAGGACAAGGACAAGGACAAGGACATGAGCACGGGGGATGACTCCATAGACACGGCTACTTGGGACAAACTGGGCCTCAAGGACAAGGATGGGCAGGCTGCGCCTCCGGTGGCGGGCGCGGCTCAGGAGCGGGAGGCGTGCCAAGTGGTGGTGAGCAGCAACGAGACGGGTTTCAACCAGTACGGATCCAACATGACCATGAGCCTCGACATCGACAAGGGCGTCTCGGCGTCCTGCGACTCGGAGGCCCGCTCGACGCTGGTCTCCCTGGTGGTTGCGCTGGTGGACGCGTCTGGGGCTGTGGCAAGCCCTCCCAAGGTGGTGATCGGTAGTGGCGGCGGCGTGTTGAAGCCCCAGAAGAAGACGGCGGGCCGCAAACCACCTGTGGTGGCGCCAGTGGGCACCCCCGAGGTCCGGGCGAGCGTGTCGGTCCGGAGGCCGGTGGTGATGGCACTGGCCTCTCCAGGGAGGCTGGCAGGGGACACCTCTGCGGTCATCTCCCCCCCACCTCCGGACGCTCTTCGGGTGGAGGTGGCCAAGGTGGCGCCCATCCCCACGGCCAGGCGGTCCAAGGCGGTGGCGTCCCCGGCGACTCAAGAGAGGACGAGCTCCCGTCCGAAGGGCGCCAAGGGCAACATGTCATCCCTCCAGCGGGCCCAGCTACTCCAGGCGCAGAAGAACCTTGAAATCGAAGGTAACCCCATGCCCCGCTTTACGATTTTTGAAGATTATACAGATGAGTGCTTGGGGGGTATCTTAGCGGACAGTGGCGTCGCGATGGCTGATGCGGGGGAAGCGCAAGAGGTGCTGTCTCTCATTCATGCGAAGGAAATCGCGCAGGCTGCGCTTGCTAAGGCAGCGCAGGCCCGCGCTGCGCCTGCAGCAAAGGAAGCAGGGGCTTCTCTGGTGCCAGGTGTGCGGCCCGATCAGGAGGACCAAGTAGCAGGGGCTGCATCGTCCTCCCCCAACCGTTGTCCTGCCAGGACACGGCGCGTGGCCAAAGCGGTTACCGCCCGCGGTATCCGTCTACGAAACCGCATCATCTAATGCGTTTCATCTTCTGGAACATCCGAGGCTTCGGCCACGCTGGGAGGCGGACCCAGTTAAGAGAGTTCATTAGGAACGAGGACATCGACGTGGTCGGATTGCAAGAGACTATCAAGGCCGATTTCAACCACCGGGACTTGCTTGCGGTTGACCCGTTGGAGCGTTTCGTCTGGCACTGGGTGCCTGCGGTAGGACACTCCGGGGGTTTGCTGCTAGGAGTTAACCTAGTCTGCCTTGAAGTGGTGGCTTGGGATGCCGGCCGCTTCTCCCTGTCGGCCCACGTGCGGCACCACGCCACTCTTCAGGAGTGGATGGTGATTGCCGTGTATGGCCCGGCCAATCACTCGCTCTCGCTAGAGTTCTTGGAAGAGCTTCAGACAAAGGTGAGGGCTGTTAGCGTGAGCAACCTTCCTCTGCTGGTGGGGGGTGACTTCAACTTGATCCGCTCGGGAGCGGACAAGAACAACGGTATTATTAACTGGTCAAGGGTGGCCATGTTTAATAATGCTATTGCTTCCATGGCCCTTAGGGAAGTGGCCCGCGTGGGGGCTCGATATACCTGGACCAACAAACAGCTTACGCCGGTGCGTTCGGTCCTGGACAGGGTTTTTATGTCCTCGGAGTGGGAGGTGCTGTTCCCCCTGTGCTCTCTACACGCAGAAACTAGGATCGGGTCGGACCACGTCCCCCTCATCCTTTCCTCGGGGGAGGAAAGGCTTAAACGTAGCCCGCGTTTCTTCTTCGAAACAGCATGGCTGGAGTCTCCGGACTTCGAGCAAACCTTCCTTTCGAAGTGGGCGAATTGTGTTGCTCGCATCGGGCGCGTACGCGGCTCCATGGAGTTCTGGATAGCCGCAGGGGCGGGTATGCGAGCGGCTCTCAAAGGGTGGGGAGCTAATCAGGGTTTGGCGGATAAGCGGTTAAGGGTGCGCCTGACTGAGGAGCTAGCCCAGATAGACGCAGCGGCAGACCTGCACATCTTTTCCGCGCAGGACTGGATCCAGCGCTACGCGCTTGAGGCCCAAGTCGAATCCCTCCTCAGGGCTGAGGAAGAATACTGGCGTAGGTGCGGTGGAATAAAGTGGACGCTCAAGGGCGACACGAACACAAAATACTTCCACGCATACGCAAATGGCCGACGCCGCAAGTGCGCTATCCTTCGTCTTCAATCGGAGCAGGGGCTCATATTGCGGCAACAGGATATCGTCCGGCACATCTATGAGTTCTACATCCAACTCATGGGTTCCAGGGAGGAACCCAGGGCTCGCCTGAGGGAGGATGTGTGGGACCCTGCGTTGAGGGTCACGGACGAGGAAAACGAGAACCTGAGCTTAGCCTTCCTCCCGGAGGAGATTGACAAGGCGACGCTGGGTATGAAATCTGACACTGCGCCGGGGCCGGATGGGTGGCCGGTGGCGATGTTCAAGCGGTTTTGGCAAGTGCTCAAAAACCCCATTTTTGACGTGTGCAATGGTTTTATGCGTGGTACGGTAGACATTTCCCGCCTGAACTTTGGGGTTCTCTCTTTGATCCCCAAGGTCCCGGGTGCGGATCACATTAGACTTTTTCGACCTATTGCCTTAATTAACGTCCCGTTTAAAATTTGTGCTAAGGCTTGTTCTACTCGCATGTCTCCGATAGCCCACCGCATTATTAGTAGAACACAGTCCGCGTTCATTCGGGGACGTAACATCTTGGAGGGTCCGCTGGTCCTCCAAGAAATTATCCACTCCCTGAAGCGCGCTCGACAGCCAGCGATTATCCTCAAACTCGATTTTGAGAAGGCCTACGACCGCGTGAACTGGGAGTTCCTCCGGCAGGTACTCCTGGACCGAGGTTTCTCATCGGTCTGGGTTCACCGCATGATGCAGTTGGTCTCGGGAGGCCAAACGGCGATCGCGGTGAACGGAGAAGTAGGGAACTTCTTCCGCAACAAGCGCGGGCTGCGTCAAGGGGACCCAGCGTCGCCGTTGCTTTTTAACTTCGTGGCGGACGCTTTAGGCGCCATGCTAGACAGGGCTCGCCTAGCCGGCCACATTAGGGGAGTCGTGGACAACCTAATCCCGGGAGGAGTGTCCCACTTGCAATACGCGGATGACACTCTTCTTCTTTTCGAGCCCGACACACATAGTATTGCTTCGGTCAAAGCTATACTGTTGAGTTTCGAACTCATGTCGGGACTAAAAATTAACTTCCACAAAAGTGAGGTGGTGTCCATAGGGATGGATGCGACAGAAAGTCAACGGGTCGCCAACCTGCTTAACTGCAAACTAGGCCAGTTCCCGTTTACTTACCTCGGGCTCCCAATAGCGGCAAAGAAGTGTACTATCGCTGACTGGGAGCCCCTCTCCTCCAAGGTGGCGAATAGGGTTTGCCCGTGGGGGGCCGTTTTATGTCTTCAGGGGCAAGATTAATCCTTACCAACACCAGCCTCTCATCTTTGCCCATGTTTGCTATGGGTCTGTTCTTGCTGGCGGACGGGGTACACTCTAAGTTTGACACACCGCGGTCACGTTTCTTTTGGGAAGGAGCGGGACCGAAACGAAAATACCATATGGTTAAATGGCAAGCCGTGTGTCGTCCCAAAACCCAGGGGGGTCTCGGGATCATCAACTCCAAGTTGATGAACATCGCACTAATGTGCAAGTGGATCTGGAAAATGACTCAGGGTGAGACTGGCCTCTGGATTGACCTCCTCTGGGCAAAATATTTCCCGCGAGGGGATTTTTTTGACGCGGCGCCCAGTGGGTCTCCTTTCTGGAATTCCATTCAATCCCTTAAACCCCTCTTTGCCAGGGGCGCAAAGTTTGCGGTTAACAACGGACGCTCTACGCGTCTCTGGCTTGATCACTGGATTGGCCAGCGCCCATTATGGGCGGAGTTCCGACAACTGTACTCCTTAGCGGTCGAACCCGAACAACGGGTGGCCTCGGCTCTTAGCACCTCCCCCCTGTATTAACTTCAGACGTGAGCTAATCGGGCCGGAGTTGGCAGATTGGGATCGCCTTCTGGCGCTACTTGCGGACGCCCGACTGTCGGAATCCGCTGACCTGATCTCGTGGAGACTTGCGAGCTCCGGCAAATTCTCTGTCAAATCCATGTACAGAGAGCTATGCCATGGTCAGATCCCGGCGGCGGCCACGGGGCTTTGGAAGGCAAAGATCCCGCTCAAAATTAAGGTCTTCCTTTGGCAACTTTGTCAAGATCGCCTTCCTACCTCTATTAACCTCGCTAAACGCAACGGCCCTGCCACTGACCCCTGTGCGCTGTGTGGGGTCCCGGAAGATGCTGACCACACCTTCTTCCTCTGCTCCCTGGCTCGTTTCGCTTGGAGCGCGGTCCGGGAGGCTGCGGGAGTGGATTGGGATCCACGCTCCCGACCCGAGCTCGTTACTTCCTTATCTGGGTTTCAAGGCGCGTCTCGTAGGGTCATGTGGACTTGCGCGGCGGCTATGCTATGGGCTATTTGGAATACCCGTAACAAGTTTACCATTGAGGGGGTGTTCCCCTCGCATCCCGCTGACGTTATCTTCAAATGCATCGTTTTCTTGCAGCAATGGGCATCGCTGGGAAGACAACAGGACTCTGATCTCCACCGCCAAGCTATCTGTCGTCTACATGCCGTCTACTCCGAGGCTCGAGCTTCGTCGCCTGCTCAACTGGATGCCGCATAGGGATGGGCAACCCCCTTTTTGGTCTTAGTACCTTCCGAGCCTGCGTGCTCGCTGCTTTTGGGCCGTTCTCCGCCTTGTAACGCAACTGTGCGCTCTTATAGCGGCCTGTCCTCTTATATGTCGTGTTCGTTTATGCTGTTCTGTTCGGTGGTTGTGCTACTCTGCCTAAGTTTGTGGGCTTTATTAATTTAAAGCCGGACGTCTCTGGCATCTATGTTCTAAAAAAAAGGAGTGCTTTGGGTGTGCCAAACGTCACAACGTAACTGGGTGGCTATAAAGGTACACTACAGGTATCTCTGAAAGTGTCTGTTGGGTTGGCACGAATCGAGACTGGGATTTGTCACTCCGTGTAAACGGAGAGGTATCTCTGGGCCCACTCAGTAGGACATCATCATAATGTGCACAACGTGATCAAGGAGTTGATCACGGGATGATGTGTTATGAAACGAGTAAAGAGACTTGCCGGTAACGAGATTGAACAAGGTATCGGGATACCGACGATCGAATCTCGGGCAAGTATCATACTGCTAGACAAAGGGAATTATATACGGGATTGATTAAGTCCTTGACATCGTGGTTCATCCGATGAGATCATCGTGGAACATGTGGGAGCCAACATGGGTATCCAGATCCCGCTGTTGGTTATTGACCGGAGAGTCATCTCGGTCATGTCTGCATGTCTCCCGAACCCGTAGGGTCTACACACTTAAGGTTCGGTGACGCTAGGGTTATAGAGATATTAGTATGCGGTAACCCGAAAGTTGTTCGGAGTCCCGGATGAGATCCCGAACATCACGAGGAGTTCCGGAATGGTCCGGAGGTAAAGAATTATATATAGGAAGTGCTATTTCGGCCATCGGGACAAGTTTCGGGGTCACCGGTATTGTACCGGGACCACCGGAAGGGTCCCGGGGTTCCACCGGGTGGGGCCACCTGCCCCGGGGGGGCACATGGGCTATAGGGGGTGCGCCTTGGCCTATATGGGCCAAGGGCACCAGCCCCAAGAGGCCCATGCGCCAAGAGAAGAGGGAAAGGAAGAGTCCTAAAGGGGGAAGGCACCTCCTAGGTGCCTTGGGGAGGATGGACTCCTCCCTTGGCCGCACCCTTCCTTGGAGGAAGGGCCAAGGCTGCGCCCCCCCTCTCCCTTGGCCCTATATATAGTGGGGGAAGGGAGGGCAGCAACACCTGAGCCCTGGCGCCTCCCTCTCCCTCCCATGACACATCTCCCTCCTCCCGCAGCGCTTGGCGAAGCCCTATTGGAATCCCGCTGCTTCCACCACCACGCCGTCGTGCTGCTGGATCTCCATCAACCTCTCCTCCCCCCTTGCTGGATCAAGAAGGAGGAGACGTCGCTGCTCCGTACGTGTGTTGAACGCGGAGGTGCCGTCCGTTCGGCGCTAGGATCATCGGTGATTTGGATCACGACGAGTACGACTCCATCAACCCCGTTCTCTTGAACGCTTCCGCGCGCGATCTACAAGGATATGTAGATCCACTCCTCCCTCGTTGCTAGATGACTCCATAGATAGATCTTGGTGACATGTAGGAAAATTTTGAATTATTGCTACGTTCCCCAACAATAAAAACTATCATAAAAAGTGCATTGAATACTATGAGAAGTTTGATACTTGATGATTGTTTTGAGATATAAAGATGGTGATATTAGAGTCATGCTAGTTGAGTACCTGTGAATTTGAGAAATACTTGTGTTAAAATTTGTGATTCCCGTAGCATGCACGTATGGTGAACCGTTATGTGATGAAGTCGGAGCATGATTTATTTATTGACTGTCTTCCTTATGAGTGGCGGTCGGGGACGAGCGGTGGTCTTTTCCTACCAATCTATCCCCCTAGGAGCATGCACATAGTACTTTGTTTCGATAACTAATAGATTTTTGCAATAAGTATGTGATTTCTTTATGACTAATGTTGAGTCCATGGATTATACGCACTCTCACCCTTCCACCATTGCTAGCCTCTCTAGTACCACACAACTTTCGCCGGTACCATAAACCCACCTTATACCTTTCTCAAAACAACCACCATACCTACCTATTATGGCATTTCCATAGCCATTCCGAGATATATTGCCATGCAACTTACCACCGTTCCGTTTATTATGACACGCTTCATCATTGTCATATTGCTTTGCATGATCATGTAGTTAACATCGTATTTGTGGCAAAGCCATTGTTCATAATTCTTTCATACATGTCACTCTTTATTCATTGCACATCCTGGTACACCGCCGGAGGGATTCACATAGAGTCATATTTTGTTCTAGTATCGAGTTGTAATTTTTGAGTTGTAAGTAAATAAAAGTGTGATGATCATCATTATTAGAGCATTGTCCCAAGTGAGGAAAGGATGATGGAGACTGTGATTCCCCCACAAGTCGGAATGAGACTCCGGAGGAAAAAAAAGAAAAAAAGAGGCCATAAAAAAAGAGAAGGCCCAAATAAAAAAATGAGAGAAAAGAGAGAAGGGACAATGCTACTATCCTTTTACCACACTTGTGCTTCAAAGTAGCACCATGATCTTCATGATAGAGAGTCTCCTATGTTGTCACTTTCATATACTAGTAAATTTTACATTATATAACTTGGCTTGTATATTCCAATGATGGGCTTCCTCAAAATGCCCTAGGTCTTTGTGAGCAAGCGAGTTGGATGCACACCCACTTAGTTTCTTTTTGAGCTTTCATACACTTATAGCTCTAGTGCATCCGTTGGATGGCAATCCCTACTCACTCACATTGATATCTATTCATGGGCATCTCCATAGCCCGTTGATACGCGTAGTTGATGCGAGACTATCTTCTCCTTTTGTCTTCTCCACAACCACCATTCTATTCCACCTATAGTGCTATGTCCATGGCTCACGCTCATATATTGCGTGAAGATTGAAAAAGTTTGAGAACACCAAAAGTATGAAACAATTGCTTGGCTTGTCATCAGGGTTGTGCATGATTTAAATACTTTGTGTGGTGAAGATAGAGAATAGCCAGACTATATGATTTTGTAGGGATAACTTTTTTTGGCCATGTTATTTTGAGAAGACACGATTTCTTTGTTAGTATACTTGAAGTATTATTATTTTTATGTCAATATTAAACTTTTGTCTTGAATCTTTTGGATCTGAACATTCATGCCACAATAAAGAAAATTACATTTGGAATTATGCTAGGTAGCATTCCACATCAAAAATTCTGTTTTTATCATTTACCTACTCGACAACGAGCAGGAATTAAGCTTGGGGATGCTTGATACGTCTCCAACGTGTCTATTATTTTTGATTGTTCCATGCTATTATATTATCTGTTTTGGATGTTTAATGGGCTTTAATTTACCTTTTTATATTATTTTTGGGACTAACGTACTAACCAAAGGCCCAGTGCAAATTACTGTTTTTTTGCCTATTTCAGTGTTTCGCAGAAAAGGAATATCAAACGGAATCCAAACGGAATGAAACCTCCGGGAGAGTTATTTTTAGAACAAACATGATCCAGGAGACTTGGAGTGGACGTTAAGAAAGAGGCGAGGAGGCCACGAGGCTGGGAGGCGCGCCCAGGGGGGTAGGCGCCCCCCCACCCTCGTGGGCCCCTCGCAGCTCCACTGACGTACTTCTCCCTCCTATATATACCCATATACCCCGAAAACATCTAGGAGCACCACGAAACCCTATTTCCATCGCCGCAACCTTCTGTACCCGTGAGATCTCATTTTGGGGCCTTTTCCGGCGCTCTGCCGGAGGGGGAATCGATCACGGAGGGCTTCTACATCAACACCATAGCCTCTCCGATGATGTGTGAGTAGTTTACCACAGACCTTCGGGTCCATAGTTATTAGCTAGATGGTTTCCTCTCTCTCTTTGGATCTCAATACAAGGTTCTCCTCGATTCTCTTGGAGATCTATTTGATGTAATTCTTTTTGCGGTGTGTTTGTCGAGATCTGATGAATTGTGGGTTTATGGTCACGATTATCTATGAAAAATATTTGTTTCTTCTCTGAATTCTTATATGCATGATTTAAATATCTTTGCAAGTCTCTTCGAATTATTAGTTTGGTTTGGCCTACTAGATTGATCGTTCTTGCAATGGGAGAAGTGCTTAGCTTTGGGTTCAATCTTGCGGTGTCCTTTCCCAGTGACAGCAGGGGCAGCAAGGCACATATTGTATTGTTGCCATCGAGAATAAAAAGATGAGGTATATATCATATTGCTTGAGTTTATCCCTCTACATCATGTCATTTTGCCTAATGCGTTACTCTGTTCTTATGAACTTAATACTCTAGATGCATGCTGGATAGCGGTCGATGTGTGGAGTAATAGTAATAGATGCAAAATCGTTTCGGTCTACTTGTCGCGGACATGATGCCTATATACATGATCATGCCTAGATATTCTCATAAGTATTTGCTTTTCTATCAACTAGCAGAGTGGCCCGCCCGATGTGCGGGCTAGAATTTTTAATTTTTTACCATGATAATGTATTATTTGATTTGTTTATAGAATTTTGGAGCCAAATGTGATCACATTCACAAATATGAGCCTTTTTTCAAACATAGGTTTGTCTTAGGTATGTTTGGTTTTCTCATTGATATATAAAATTATATGTTACGGAGTAATCATGTATATGCTTGTTGTGCGCACTATAGTAAGTTTTCATAATCAGTCCTATTGTGCAATTTATCAATTCTACACGGGTATTGTTATTGCGAGGGCATCATCATAAACATGACCTCATTGATACTCGTATTGCACTGTTCAGAATAGTTTGGTTCTATAGCTACTAGATCATTGCTGGCGCGCGTTGCCGCGCCCATCTATTTTGACGGTAGAATGATATGATTTGTCATCGATATATGAAGGCAAAAGCTAAACAAAACTAAAATGAAAACTGCGGGGAAACTAAAATATGCTAAAATAACATGCTCCACACATTTTTCCCATTTTGTTTTGATATGAGTACTCCCATCAGTAGTAAGTAGAAACTGGAAAGAGAAATACATTTTGTTCGGAATAACATTATTTTACTGAAAATGCCCAACACCTGAACTCTTTTCTATCAGTTTATACATGATGTGATACACTTATTAAGCATCTACCCAATCCTACATCTAGAGCACCGGTCAAAGCACGGGCAACTTCACCGTCGAATAAGACTTGTAGTTCATAATATATCAATAAATCGTTTGCAGTTACAATGCGAAGAAGAGGATCTTCCATAGTTGTAGTATTTAGTAGTGACCATCAAATTTAGACATTAGAAAGCTGCATAAATTGTGCACATGAATCTACAATGTGTCGTGATTTGGAGAGGGGCATATGCTGCAAAATCTGAATATTAAAGATATTTGTGTGAAAGGATCTAGCTTTTCGTCCTCGAGGCTACTCATTCCAAAATCCTTTCTATAATTCTGCTGCCCGCGTAAATAAGAACAAGATTATATCCAGGTGAGATTGATAAAACGAGATATAAAGATTATCATTAAACGCGATGCAAGTAATTTGTTATTTGTTATCATCCTACCATCATGAGCTTGAGTGTTGGTTGCAGATCAGCCTACTCATACCGTAACTTCCAATGTGGAGAACATGGAAAACATAAAATACTGGAATTAAATGATATATTAGTACGTTGAAAAATCATTGAGCTAAGAAATATAGCAATCAACAATACTCAAATGCGAGAAAACTTCTCTTTGGTACTCAATACTCATAGGTTTAGAGAAAGATAATCCACCGGATGATGGCAACATGAATTTAAGATGACGATAAGACTCTTGTATATTGTGCAATATAATTTACTAATTCCAGCATATATAGTCAGTATTTGCTTTCTACTGTAAAAAACATACATGTTGATTTGCTTTTAGTTGCTTAATCTGCAAAAAAAGGGGAAGGAAAATGCAGGAAAATACAAATTGAAAATACAAAAAGAACGTGAAAATACTATCTTCTAGAGGGAGAGGCCAATATAAAGCTTGCATTGCAAAGTAAGCAATCCAGCATCACGTACTTCCACTGTAATTAAGTTGCTGCTCGCACGGTGGAATTAAGTCACCATTATGAAATATTAATAAACCTGAAATACAAATTCATTACACCCGATATTATTTCATCCAAATGCAAACCAAGAGAAGTCACCTCATGTGGATGGTCTCTGTTTGTGGGAAATCTGGCTTAGCGACAGAGTGATACACCCTGGCATGGCATTTCTGAAGTAAAGAACAATTAATCTCCGCTTATCAGATAAATGGAAATAAACAAACACATAAGAAACAAACAATTCACAAAAAATTATGATAAAGAAAAACTCTGTTGATGTATATTTTATTATGAGAAAAGGTGTTATGGCTTGCATGAAACAGAAGTGAAAGGAATCACAAAATATAAAAAAGGAATAAAAAAGTAATGAGCATATATGGCACTTTCATTTGGATTGAAGGGATTTCAAATGGCATACCATGAGAAGCAAATGGTCTGATGGTTACAAATCCTAACCAAGAACAGTTTGTTCAAACCCCGCGATAGGAAATGGGAAAATAAACCATCAAACATATCTTTTAGGAGGGTGACGGAGTGAAAGACAGGTATAAACTGAAGCATGTTCGTATGAATTTGAAACCTGATTTCTGGTCACCAATGGCAAGGTAGCAACACGTAGAAATAACGAAATGGTTTAAGGCAAGTAAAATACTTAGGATTTATCACCTTACTTTCATAACAGTAATTATTGAAGAGGGAATTTGAGTTAAACTTCAGTACAGATACGGTATTTAGTCTTCAAATATTAGGTTTACAGAGAAAATTATTAGGTTTAGAGAGGAGAGTAGAATCAACAGAAATAATTGCCTCGGCGCTAATATATTTAGTACTAACAAGTGTAGAATGTATGTACACGCAGGATTAGTTTGAGGATTTTAGCGCAGCACAAAATAGCAACTTGGCTTGCAAAATATGTACGTAAAGTAGAGGAGAGGAAAGGTACTGGAAGTGATAGAGATCGCCAACCAGCGATTGTACAGGAGCCGCTCCGCCGCGGCCACAAACTCATGCTCCAGCTCCATCCAACTGCTCAGTTGCGACCACGACCTGCAATCCAAGAACCAGAGACCAAAATCAGGGGTGAATTAGGAAGTTAGACCATTAACCAGTGAGGAAATTAGAGGGATAGATCAAGGGCAGAGGAGAGGTCCAGCCGTCCAGGATCCATCAGCCAGCATCCATCCATCGTCGTTGGCGGCGCCCGGCCGCATCGGTTAGGTTAGGTCTGGAATGCGAGCGGGAGAAAACATGGCTAGTCCTCTGTATTTTCTTCTGGCTAGGTGAAGCCCATTAGGCCCAAATTCACACCAGATGTCCAAAATAGTCACCGGAGCAGCGGCCCAGCACGAAAACGCTTGGTCCTAGCGAACACAACGATTCGAGGCGAGACTAACAGTAAATCTGATGGCCGAAAACGTCCCAAAGTGGTGATCCAAAGGCTGAAAATGTTAATAGCCTGAGAGGGCTGGAAAGATGCTCAGTTATAATATATCTAAATATGAATTGTTATTGTAAATGAGATATAACCGTAGAAAGTTATGTTCAATCAGTTTTTATCTATGGATAAATGATCTACTGATTATAGAAACACACAATATCGTGACCATAGGTGTATTCTTCATGTGATATACTCCCACCGTCCGGAAAATCTTGTTCTTCAAATGAATGTATCTATTACCAAATTAGTGCTAGATACATCAATTTAAAGGACAAGCTCGGGACAAGTTTTTTCGGACGGAGGAAGTATTTAGGAGGGCCATGGCCAAATGATGTTTATGTAAAGCTATAAATGTCAATTAGTTATGGTCCAATTTACGATCTCATGCACAATTATGAAGATACATCAAATTGACTTGTTAGGCATAAAATTTAATTAATAAGTATTATTTGTAAAGCTTGTCCAGTTGTGGTATGTTGGATATTTCTAGATTGATTGTTCGTTTTCTAGTTAATCAGTTTGTGGGAGACTTATGATAACTATCAACTACACTAAGCTTTATCACCTAAGACCCGACAGTACATACTTTGAACGTATGTCATTGTGCTGCTAATATACCATACACCAACATTACTTGCCCTTTTTGCTGGAAAAAACATCTAACCAACAATATACCTCCATACATATTTGTAAAGTTTTATCGTTACTAACCATTGAAATATTATTACAATTATCTATCAGTTACCTTTTGTTCGGTCTAAATATGAAGGAAGTAAATTATTTGTCATCCTAACCATACCGGTGAGGGAGCCCAAACACATCGACCATATGGATCTTAATTATTTTCAAGGATTTTTTATTCGTGAAAGAACCTGTATGAAAATAATGCCCCGCAGTGCAAAAGTAGGCAAGAGAAAAACTAAATCATTCACTAAAGATCAGGTAGCTTAATATTCCACAATTTAGAACCATACATTGAACACTGTCAAGAAGTTCGTACAGAATATGACAACCAAGTTACTGAAGCATGATTCTTGTTCAGAATCACGTTATCTCTAGCTTATGTTTTTGTTAGCCGATGGGGTTGACACCGGAAAATAGTTTGCTCAAGAGTTGAAAAACAAAATTTAAAGAAGTTCACAAACCTGCCTTCATACTTTTGAGATTTTTTCGTGGCAATAATTCTAGCAATAAAGAGGTGTGTGGTATGCATATAAATAAAACAACACATATGACTCTAGGTGAAAAACGCCAGTGAACAACATATAAATAATATGAGACCCATATATATTGCAGTTTCTGTATGGAACCCGCATCTCCTTTCTCTTTAAACATAACAGCAAAAGCACACCGGACCACCAATTAGATAGCCGAAACAGGTGTGCCTACTTCCGAGCCATACAGATTAAAAGGAGGTGAGGATCCGAAGGCTCGGACAAATAGATCTTACTGAAATTAGATGGAATCCGTCGTACACATAGCACTGCTCCTCAATGGCCACCGATTAATTTAACAGACGATGTATTTTTTATGAAAAACTATTCTGATTCCGATCATACAGCACTGCGATGCTACCTCTACTGAACACACATATAACTAAAGTTGAAGGATCACAACTATATGGTCCAACAATGCATGGTAAATCTGTTTATATTTCTGGCACAACCATGTGAAGAAAGTGTACCTTCTGACTGCTTTGTTGTACTGTGCTGATGCTGAGGGCAAAGTAGCTGAGTCAATCTATACTCACCAGCCCGTGCATTGCATTACAAACATGTACATGTTGGAACCGCCAGTCCCTCACGGCGCTCCTCCTCGCTTTCTCTGTCGCTGTCGCTCGAGCTCACCGAAAAAGAAGGGATTCAGACAAGTTCAGAGAACAGTGGACACAGGAATTTTTCCAGCGTATGTACGCTTTTTCCTTTCCTCGAGCACGAACTCGATCATGTCAACAAGCTACAGAGGGGAACCAGGGTTTTATACCCGCGAGCACCGGCCTGCACGGCCTCGCCCTGCACCCACTCGCTCACCCACTCCCCCGCGTCCTCCGCGCTCTGGCCGCGTCCACGCACCGCGCCCGAACGCGATCGCCACGGCCTCCCAGCGCGCCCGACGCGATCTACCCCTCCTGATCGCTCGCTAACAGCCCGGCGTGGCCCCACGCACACACGCGCTGGCTCACGCACACACACACGCACACCTACGCACCCACACATCGCGGACCCGACGCGCCCGACACGTCCGGTGCACACCCATACACGCACCAGCCGCGCCAGGAGCGACGCTGCGGTTTATTACGCCCAACACTCGCGCCCTAAGCCGCGGCTCAGAGCAGCCCGCCGTCCTCGACGTCGCCGTCGACCAGCAGTGCACGCTCCGGTGCCGGCGCCTTCTTCCACTGCGGGCAGTCACGCTTGAAGTGACCCCGCTCGCCGCACTTGTAGCACCGGCCCTTCCAGTTGCTACCGAAGCCCGACGCCTCGCTACGCGCCTCGTCGTCGTCCCGAGCTCCGCCGCGCTGTCGCTCCCGTGCCCGCCACTGTGCCGCCGTGAACATGAGAGCGTCGTCCGCTCGCTCGCCGTCTGCCTGTCCACGCCGTCGGAGCCGTTGGTTGAACGCCTTCAGCCGCCCGAGTGCTTCCTCGAACGGCATCGTCGACACGTCGCAAAACTGCTCGATCCCGGCCATCGCCGCGTACAAGCGGTCCGGCACGGAGTCGAGCAGCTTCTTCACCAACGCGGCGTCCTCCAGCGTCGAGCCGAGCGCCGCGTAGCGAGCCGCCATGCCACCGAGCTTGCCGGCGAACTCATCCAGCGTGTCGCCGCTCGCCATGCGCAGGAGCTCGAACTCCGCGCGCAAGGTGCCCAGCCGCGCCGCCCGCACGCGGTCCGCACCAACGAACCGCGCCTTCAGAGCAGCCCACACCTCCGCGGCAGTCTTCTTCGCCGCCACCTGCAGCAGCAGGTCCTCTGCAAGCGCGCCAAGCAGATACGCCCGCGCCGGCTTGTCCTTTTTCGCGATCACAGCCGCCTCCGCGTCCTCCGGCACGACCACCGCCTCCCACAGCCCGGCCGTGTCGAGGTTCGCCTCGACCTTGATCGACCACGCCGTGTAGTTGTCGCCGGTGAGCAGTGGCACCGACTGCGGTAGCGATCCGCCCGCTCCGCCGGCGTACGGGACAATCGACATCGCCGGCGCGCCCTGAGCTGAACCTGGCTCTGATGCCAATTGTTGGAACCGCCAGTCCCTCACGGCGCTGCTCCTCGCTCTCTCTGTCGCCGTCGCTCGAGCACACCGAAGAAGAAGGGATTCAGAGAAGTTCAGAGAACAATGGACACGGGAATTTTTCCAGCGCACGTACGCTTTTTTCTTTCCTCGAGCATGAACTCGATCATGTCAACAAGCTACAGAGGGGAACCAGGGTTTTATACCCGCGAGCACCGGCCTGCACGGCCTCGCCCTGCACCCACTCGCTCACCCACTCCCCCACGTCCTCCGCGCTCTGGCCGCGTCCACGCACCACGCCCGAACGCGATCGCCATGGCCTCCCAGCACGCCCGACGCGATCTACCCCTCCTGATCGCTCGCTAACAGCCCGGCGTGGCCCCGCACACACACGCGCTGGCTCACGCATGCACACACGCACACCTACGCACCCACACATCGCGGACCCGATGCGCCCGACACGTCTGGTGCGCGCCCATACACGCACCAGCCGCGCCAGGAGCGACGCCGCGGTTTATTACGCCCAACACTACACACTTCCCAAGTCGAGGATGCAAACATTCATGATGCACCAAAACCATGTATGCAAGGTGCAGCTAGATGTTAAGGGTAGGAATTAGTCTTGGATAAATATTTGAAGAAATAATCACACAATAACTCTTCTGCAGAGATGGTAGTCAGTTCTCATAAGCAATAACCTAATACTCCATATGATGTCTGCAAAAAGTTCGGAACCGGAAAAAAAAAGTAAGCATTTCATCTAAATATTAAACTTAGAAATCAAAATTTTGTTGGCAATGTAAACAGTTCCAAATTTTGAATCGCTCAGCTGATCATGACAAACTCATGGTAAGCTCAATCCTAATTAATACATTTTTTTGCGGGAAAATCCTAATTAATACTTGACCATGGCACACAAAAGCAAACAGTTGGTTACTCCTTCTCTGTAAGCTGATCTTCAGCTGATGTACAATTGTTCCCTCCTCTTAATGCAATGGCAGAGCTCCTGCTGGTTTGGTTCAAAAAAAAAAGAATGTATGAATACTTTTGAAGGCTAAACTGTATTGCTCTTAAACAAATCATACATAAAAAATCTTTGAAATATTCCTTTATTTGAAAAGCATAGCATTTTTCATAGCATCTTAGCAACACATACAAAATCAAATTTCATGTGTCCGAAAAATCATTTTTTCTTTAGGTTACATTAAGATAAATGAACTAATCGTATACTGTATTGCACTATCACGATGCACAGTGCTTGGGTAGGAGGACGTTTCTCCTACTCTGCTTGCCTAGTAAACAAATTTTGTGTATCACCTTAATGACGAAAGTAGCACTCATGGCAATTTTTTTGTCTGGCTCCAACTACATCGCAGCTGTAGAACACTTTCCGAGAGAGTGTTGTTGATAGCCAGCAACATGTTTTGCTCTCAAGATGCACCTCCTTCGGACACGATCTGCAGGTTGCCAACTGCACAAAGCTGGCCCGATCCGTTTCAACCGATTAGTAAGATGCCCTCGTACACAAAGCATCTCAATAGCAATACATGTACGTACGCAGCATGAAAATTTAGCCACCCTAGCTAATCAACATGCGGCCGGCCAGAAACGCAAATTACCCACGCACGAACTGCACATAGAAAGAGTTGGTTTAATAAATCATGAAACCTAAACGGACACTGCCTATACTCTGGCGGCGGTTCATCTGAACGAAGAGACATGGAGATGAAACCGGATGCCAGCCGGACGGTGCCGAGGATAGCATCAAGAGGGAGAGGTTTGTTCTTCTGTTTTCTTTCCGTGTCCACATCCTATGGATATCCCTTACACCTGGAAGGCTGCGCCAACAACCCATCGGGACGATCATGTTCTGTTTCTATGATATTATGTATTCTTAGCAACCTGTACGATCTGTAATCAGAAGAATTGGGTCAAGAGATGGAGTGGTACGATGGAATTTTTTTGAACCAATATATAATAGATAGATAGATAGATAGATAGATAGATAGATAGATAGATAAATCAAAGCAGCTGAGGGTTAGAAATTTTGGGAAGCTTATGATGGAGGTTATCAGCTTTAGACCACACTTCATACACATCTACATAATATATTTTAAATGGTTTCGTGTAATTAGAATTGCACACTTGCATTCTTGTTGTATATTAGTTTCAGGTTAAATACTATGAGTTCGAATGAAAGTTTAAATGAAAATTAAGCACCTGAATATTAGCAAAATGAATGACTTAGGGCTCAAATTAACAAAGAATAAAACTGGAATATGATATGTTTCATGATCATTACAGGGTTTTTTTTTAGAGAGAGACATGATCATTACAGTTGTGTCCAATAGGCACCCCTTGTTTTACGTTGCTCGGGATTTATGTGCCTTCACCTTGGTGCGTACGTTATGCATGCATGCATGCATCCAGCTGCCTGCAGCTGCCTGCCCCATGTGTGTGTTTAGCGATCTCTTCCCTAGGAAAAATTAAAGAATTGCATGGGACGTACACCTCATACATAAATACTGTTCTATGTGAACTTAGGAAAACAAAACAAAAAAAAAACTTAATTTAAGCAAGGAAAATCACTGTTTTATATAGGAAGGTGAAAGAAGCTAGGGAAATACCTGTTCGGATTAATCAAGAATGCGTGAGTTGTTATCTCAGCCGTAAAAAAAGTTGAGAAGGATCGATATGATCCTTGTCAAACCGTTGCGCAGATGCTCCCAAGTTAATCTGACCAGCTTCATATACCAATGTACATACAGCTGATCCTCATTGATCTATCTCGCAGAAAAAGAAGAACCTAATTGACCTGGTCAAGTAATGCTAATTTAGCCATCTTCATATGGATTGTTTGATGTTGCAGGACGTGATTACAAGCTAGTAGCCGAGCCTAATCGATCTGGATGGGATCGATGTGCTGGTGTAGTACGTGTGGATGCCGTAGCCAGGGTTGTCCATCTGAGCTCCCTCTTGCGAGCACATGGGCCGTCGAATCAGACCCGGGCTACCAATATGATGGGAAATCGATCTGCTTTTAGTATTGGGGAGGAGGTAGGATGATGTGGAGTCCTTGTTAGGATGAGCGTATGTGGGAGATGACGGCATCAGGTAGGAAACCAAGAAAAATGGGCACATGGGATCTAACTAAATCATGGTCCATCAGATTTAATGATAGCACGCACGTTATGTTTTCTTTTATTATAGGAAAAAAAGAGCAAGGGACAGATCCATTGTAATGGCAATGGTTGGTAATTATTTCATAGTTAATATAATCTAATGGCTGTAAAAATTACATCTAATAAATGAATGGTTGGATGTTTCTAATTTTTGTGGTAATTTCTAGCCTATTTATCTATTTTACGGTTAGCCCATCATTTACTTTTTATATATAAATAGATTGCTCGACAGTAATTTGTTCACCTACCGTAGAATTTGCTATCTTGAGAGAAGCCACTAGTGAAACCTATGGCCCCCGGGTCTATCTTCCATCATATTATTTTCATATCAGTTTGCTATTTATATTACCGTTTATTTTGCAATCTTTATTTTCCAATATATATCATAAAAATACCAAAAATATTTATCTTATTATCTTTGTCAGATCCCACTTTCGTAAGTGACCGTGAAGGGGTTGACAACCCCTTTATCGCGTTGGTTGCGAGGTTCTTGTTTGTTTGTGCAGGTACTAGGTGACTTGTGTGTTACCTCCTACTGGATTGATACCTTGGTTCTCAAAAACTGAGGGAAATACTTACGCTACGGTGCCGCATCACCGTTTCCTCTTCAAGGGAAAACCAACGCATGCTCAAAGAGGTAGCAGGCCGCCCCCAACCCTAGTCTAATTCGGTTTGGGCTTGGGGGGGGGGGCGCTACCACCTGGCCGCCGCCTCCTCTCTCCACTAGGGCCCATGAAGGCCCATTAACTCCCGGGGGGTTCCGATAACCCCCGGTACTCCAGAAAAATGTCCGAACCTATCCGGAACCATTCCGGTGTCCAAACATAACTGAGAGAGTCCTGGATTAGGGGGTCTCCGGACAGCCGGACTATATCTTTTGGTCGGACTGTTGGACTATGAAGATACAAGATTGAAGACTTTGTCCCGTGTCCGGATGGGACTCTCCTTGGCGTGGAAGGAAAGCCAGGCAATACGGATATGTAGATCTCCTCCCTTGTAACCGACTCTGTGTAACCCTAGCCCCCCCCCCCCCCCGGTGTCTATATAAACCGGAGGGTTTAGTCCGTAGGACAACATACAATCATACCATAGGCTAGCTTCTAGGGTTTAGCCTCTACGATCTCGTGGTAGATCAACTCTTGTAATACTCATATCATCAAGAACAATCAAGCAGGACGTAGGGTATTACCTCCATCAAGAGGACCCGAACCTGGGTAAACATTGTGTCCCCTGCCTCCTGTTACCATCCACCTTAGACGCACAGTTCGGGACCCCCTACCCGAGATCCGCCGGTTTTGACACCGACATTGGTGCTTTCATTGAGAGTTCCACTGTGCCGTCACCGTAAGGCTTGATGGCTCCTTCGATCATCGGTAACGATGCGGTCCAGGGTGAGGTTTTCCTCCCCCGACAGATCTTCGTATTCGGCGGCTTCGCACTGCGGGCCATTTTCGCTTGGCCATCTGGAGCAGATCGAGAGCTATGCCCCTGGCCATCATGTCAGGTTCGGAAACTTAAACTACACTGCCGACATCCGCGGAGACTTGATCTTTGACGGATTCAAGCCCATGTTAGGTGCGCCGCACAGTCACGACGAGCATGACGTAACTCTGCCGTCGGACAATATTCGGGAGATCGCATCTGCAACTACTCCGGCCGTCAATCCGGAGCAAATCACGCCATCCGAAAGCGGAGGGATAGACCCCGTCATGGAGGCCGCACTCTCAGTGGCGATAGACCTGGATACTGACTTCACCCCTTACGAGAGCCGTGTCGCCGAACCACTGGATTCACCTCCGGCCACGGACTCCGAGCCGCTTACATCCGTGCCCGTCGAATCCGACTGGGCGCCGATCATGGAGTTCACCTCCGCGGATATCTTTCAGCACTCGCCTTTCGGTGATGTGCTAAATTCATTAAGGTCTCTCTCTCTCTATTAGGAGAACCTTGGCCGAACTATGTCCGGCTAGAATGGGATGCGGACAACGAAGAAATTCGCTGCCCACCCACCACCCACTTAGTAGCCACTGTCGACGATTTAACCGACATGCTCGACTTCGACTCAGAAGACATCGACGGTATGGACGACGATGCAGGAGACGAGCAGGAACCACCGCCCATAGGGCGCTGGACCGCTACCTCATCATATGATATATACATGGTGGACACCCCCAAAGAAGGCAATGGCGACGAGACAGCGGAGGATGACCCCTCCAAGAAGCAACCCAAGCGCCAACGCCAGCAGCGCCGCTCTAAGTCCCGCCACAACAAAAGTAGTGATACTGGCACAGGAGACAATAACACTCCGGATAGTGCCGAAGACAACCACAATCCCCTCCAGCACGATGTAGAGCCGGAGGATGAACAAGCTAGCCCTCCAGAGCAGGCATCAGATGGAGAACCGGAGGAGGACAATTACATGCCTCTCTCCGAAGACGAGGTGAGCCTCGGCGACGAAGAATTTATCGTGCCAGAGGATCCCGTCGAGCAGGAGCGCTTCAAGCACCGGCTTATGGCCACAGCAAATAGCCTGAAGAAAAAGCAACAACAACTTCAAGCTGATCAAGACTTGCTAGCAGATAGATGGACCGAAGTTCTTGCGGCCGAGGAATACGAACTCGACCGCCCCTCCAAGAGTTACCCAAAACGCAGGTTGCTACCTCACCTCAAGAAGGAAGCATTGAAACCTCCATCGCCGGTGTACGATGCGGCTGACCGGCCACCGCGTGGCCAAGCCAGAGAGGCATTTCAGCCTGAAGTTCAGCCTGCACCCCGCCGCCACTCAATCAAAAATACCAAGGCCCGGGGCAACACACGGGACCTGCGAGATGTATTGGACAGTAAAGCAAAACTCGCAAGGTCAATATACGGGTCACGGGCGTGTGCGCCAACGCAGGACGATGATCGTCACGCCGGATACACCAAAGGTAAATCCGGCTGGGCGGAATACAGCAGCCAAGACTCATATGAACTGCGTCGTGATATAGCCCGGCATAGAGGCGCCTCACACCCCCTATGCTTCACTGATGAAGTTATGGATCACGAATTCCCGGAGGGTTTTAAACCCGTAAATATCGAATCGTATGATGGTACAACAGATCCCACTGTATGGATTGAGGATTTCCTCCTTCACATCCACATGGCTCGCGGTGATGATCTACATGCCATCAAGTACCTCCCACTAAAACTCAAAGGACCAGCTCGGCATTGGCTGAATAGCTTGCCAGCAGACTCCGTCGGCAGTTGGGAGGATTTGGAAGACACATTCCTTGACAACTTCCAGGGCACTTATGTGCGACCACCAGATGCTGATGACTTGAGCCATATAACTCAGCAGCCAGGGGAATCCGCCAGGCAATTCTGGACATGGTTCCTGACTAACAAAAACCAAATTGTCGATTGTCCGGATGCAGAGGCCCTAGCGGCATTCAAGCATAACATCCGTGACGAGTGGCTTGCCCGCCACCTTGTCCAGGAGAAGCCGAAGTCTATGGCAGCCCTCATGACACTCATGACCCGCTTTTGCGTGGGCGAGGATAGCTGGCTGGCTCGCAGCAACAGCACATCGAGGAATTCGGGCACTTCGGATACCAAAGATGCCAACAGCAGACAACGTCGTAACAGACCAAAGCGCCGCAATAACGGCAATAACACCGAGGATACGACAGTCAATGCCGGATTCAAAGGCTCTAGATCCGGTCAGTGGAAAAAGCCATTTAAAAGAAGTACTTCGGCTCCGTCCAGTTTGGATCGCATACTGGATCGCTCGTGTCAAATCCACGGCACCCCCGACAAGCCAGCCAATCACACCAACAGAGAATGTTGGGTGTTCAAGCAGGCCGGCAAGTTAAATGCCGAAAACAAGGACAAGGGGCTGCATAGCGATGACGAGGAGGAGCCTCGGCCACCGAACACGGGAGGACAGAAGGGGTCCCCCCCACAAGTGAAGACGGTGAACATGATATACGCAACTCACATTCCCAAGAGGGAGCAGAAGCGTGCACTAAGGGACGTCTATGTGATGGAGCCCGTCGCCCCAAAGTTCAACCCATGGTCCGCTTGTCCGATCACCTTTGATCGCAAGGACCACCCCACTAGTATCCGTCATGGCGGATCCGCCGCACTGGTCTTAGACCCCATCATAGACGGATTTCACCTCACTCGAGTCCTTATGGACGGTGGCAGCAGCCTGAACCTGCTCTATCAGGATATAGTGCGAAAAATGGGTATCGATCCCTCGAGGATTAAACCCACCAACACCACCTTTAAAGGTGTCATCCCAGGCATAGAGGCCCATTGCACGGGCTCAATCACACTGGAAGTGGTCTTCGGATCACTGGACAACTTCCGAAGTGAGGAGTTAATCTTCGACATCGTCCCGTTTTGCAGTGGCTATCACGGACTGCTCGGACGAACTGCATTTGCAAAATTCAATGCAGTACCGCATTACGCATACCTCAAGCTCAAGATGTCAGGACCTCGGGGGGTCATAACAGTAAATGGAAACATAAAACGCTCGCTCCGCACAGAAGAGCACACTGCGGCCCTCGCAGCAGAAGCACAAAGCAGCCTTTTAAGGCAAATCACTAATTCGGCAATACAGCCCCCGGACACCTTCAAGCGAGTCTAGAGTAAACTGCAACAGGATTGCCTGGCACGTTCAGAGCTCGCCTAGCAATTCGGGGCCCGTCCCAGTCCTAGTCAAGCGACGAAATCCGTGCCGCGCGTACATAATTACACACTGAAAGTACCATGGACACAGGCGGGGGCACGATCAGGGCACGTCCCGCAATGCGGCTTAACCGCCCTAGGGGCTGTATACCTTTACCATTTCTTTTCTCTTTCAGGGCCTAACTCTCTGGGAGCCCTTTCCGGCGGTACGATTGCCAGACACATTACGGGAAGGAACAACCAAGGCGGCAAGAAGCCAAGATGTACATGGGAACCCCCAGGTGGTCTCTACTAATAATTGATATCCCGCTTTCTACAATCCATACGCAGCTTGCCCTTGGATAGGACATTTTGAGTAGTCCTACTTTCTGCTTATTGCACTACTTGTACCAGTACGCTTCGACGTATTATTTAAATACCAATGCATAGCATTAGTCTATTATTGCATTATTCATCTTTTTTTTCTATTTTATGTTCATTTACGACAATCCGTACCCATACATTTGGGTACGGTTAGTACGCCAGGGGCTTTTGTTTACCCCATAATACGGCGCGAGAAGTCCAAACACTTTCGACAGTGCGGCACCCCGAACTTATAGCATTATATGCATCAGCTCCGAATCATGTCTTGGGTCAATAGTTGGGTTTGCCCGGCTCCCATGCTTTGGTACCTTACGTTCCGCTATATCGGCTAAGGTAGCGGTGGGAGAACTACTGCGACTGTGTCCCGGTTCTTCCGGACGAGCACCTCAGTAGAGAAATCCGAAAACTGACTGTCATGATAAGGCGAGAGACTGGTCGCTGTTCGAGAGGTCTCAAGTCCTTAAATACTTTTTCTGCTTCGGGCGAGGAGTCGGCCTTGTCCGGCTTAGGCGTGTATAGCGCCCCAAATTCGGCCTTCCATATACTAGGGGCTTCGCCAAAATTTAAAATTGTAGACTTCTATGGCTAAGTGAGAGTGATAAAGCCTTATAGTCCGATTTCCTGGTTCGTTGCGCTGAACACCTCCCTTGAAGGACCCAAAATTGGGGTAAAGAGTGCTCAGGTTTATCCCGAACACCCTAGTACTAGTTACATGGGGGCAGAAGCCGGCGACTAGCCAACTCTCAGATTTTATAAACGACAGCACAGAAGGTAATATTTTAAATTAAAAAAGCATCGCATGGCGCAAATGAATTCGTTTCATATTAGAGGATCACATGAGCATGTTCATTCAAAAATTACATCCCTGGCACATTCATCCGCCACAAGGCGGGAACCCTTCAGGACACTCTCATAATACATTTCGGGGCAGCGATGCTCCTTGCCCTCCGGCGGCCCCTCCTTCACCAGCTGCACGGCGTCTAGCTTTGCCCAGTGCACCTTCGCCCGGGCAAAAGCCCTACGCGCGCCCTCGATGCAGACGGACCCTTTATAACTTCAAGCCGTGGGCAGGCATCCACAATCCGCCTCACCAGACCGAAGTAGCTGTCGGGCAGGGGCTTGCCAGGCCACATCCGGACTATAAGGCCCCTCATGGCCTGTTCGGCCGCCTTGTGAAGCTCGACCAATTGCTTCAGCTGGTCGCTCAAGGGCACGGGGTGTTCGGTCCCAATATACTAAGACCAGAACAACTTCTCCATCGAGCTTCCCTCCTGAGCTCGGTAAAACTCCGCGGCATCCAATACACTGCGGGGAAGATCTGCGAATGCCCCCGGAGAGCTCCGAAGTCGGGTAAGTAAAAGGAAAGTTTCCTCCACATGCCTGCTTTGCATAATGAATGCCTTACTCGTTGCTATCTTCTTCCCCGCATCAATCTCCTGGAGGGCCTTGTGGGCTTCAGTCTTGGCGCTCCGGACGCTTTCAAGCGCCTGCGCAAGCTCGGACTCTCGCGTCTTAGAGTCAAGCTCCAAGGACTCATGATTTTTTGCGAGAGCCTCGAGCTCTTGCTGCACCTCGCCTACTCGGGCTTCTTGCTTCTCCCGCTCAATGCGCTCCTTGGCCGCTTTGTCTTCGGCCTCGAACAGCGCCTTCTTCAGGGCTACCACTTCGGTCGTGGCCCCTGGCAAATTCATGATGATCCTATTACTTTACACCCGAACTTCTTTTTTATATATAGACAAGGTATTGCTTACCTTTGCTCTCCTCGAGCTGCCTCTTGGTAAGGCCGAGCTCATTCTCGGACCGCTCCAGGTCCTGCTTCACTGCAGAGACCTCCGCAGTACGTGCGATAGCGGCCAGCAGTGAAGCCTGCACATACACATAGATATATTCTGATTAGACTCCTGAGTCATCATTTGATCCTCTATTCGGCCTTTCTACTCGAACACCGAACAGAGCATCAGGGGGCTACTATCTATGCGGTAATATTTTCTTATATTTTGATTGCTTACCTCAAAGCCTGTTAGGAGGCTAGCGCAAGCTTCAGTCAGTCCGTTTTTGGCGGACTAAACTTTCTCGATCACCGCACTCATGATAGTGTGGTGCTCTTCGTTGATGGAAGCGCCGCGAAGCGCTTCCAGCAAGATGTCCGGTGCCTCTGGATATATAAAGGACACCGGCACGGGCTTGCCCCCCTTAACGGGGGGTCGCCCGCCGGAGTCCGGAACCACCGAAGATTCCGGTGTAGTGTTCGGCTAGGGGCCGAACCTGGAGCCCATGGGGGTCCTGCTCCCTTTGCACCCAGGGTCCGGAAGGTCGCCTCGAGGCGCCCCCAGGACTACCTCCCCTTGGCTCGGTGCCTTTTGAGACAACACCTCGGCGTTGTCCGTAGGGCGAGGGGTGGAGGCGGTTGGAAGAGAACCGCTGTTCATATCCGACGAGTCCAATGAGCCGCTCGACGAAGATACGTCGAGATGAGCTCGGGGCGGAGTGCATAACCATGTTCGGCATGAGGAGAAGCAGTGCAATAAAACATACCATGAATTACTATGGTGTCCGAATACTTACGATTTCGCCAGGGGCTTGACCCTGGGTAGCCACTTGTCGCCGCTGTAGGCGGCCGTCGTGGAGTAGTCCGGAGGGAGGGTCCTTCCCTTCTTGGACCCTTCGGCCTCCCCGGTTGGGTTGGCCTTCCTTTTCTTGTCTCCCCTGGCTAGGGGGAGAACTTTCCTCCTCCTCCTCCTCGTTTTCATGGGAGGAGTGCATGTCGGAGTCATCGGACGATGAGTCCGGTACAACCTTGCGCCGGAGACCCTTTCGGGTCCCCGTGGCCTTCTTCTTGGCCTTCTTTGCCGGCACCTCGTAAGGTGCCGGAGCCAGCATCTCCGTTAGGAGAGCATCTGCCGGTCTTTAGGCAGGGGGGCTGGGCAATTGAGCTCCTCCGCTGTCTTTATCCAGTCCTGTTAATGACATGTAAGCTTAGATCCCGCACATGATTTAACTGGGGCAAACAAATACCCTGTGAGATATCGAAACTTACCGGATTGGCATGGCGCTTTGCACTGAGTCCGCGGTCCTCGGTGAGGGAAGGAGGTATCTCGGCGCCCTTGAACAGCACCCTCCAGATGTCCTTGTGCGTCGTGTCGTAGAGCTCTCGCAGCGTCTGGTGCTTGGCTGGGTCGAACTCCCACAAATTGAATGCCCGTCATTGACACGGGAGAATCCGGCGGAAGAGCATAACCTGGACCACGTTGACGAGCTTGATTTTCTTGCTCATCGTGTTCCTGATGCAAGTCTGGAGTCCAGTCAGCTCTACAGAAGAACCCTAGGACAGGCCCTTCTCTTTCTAGGAAGTGAGCTGCGTGGAGATTCCGGATCAAAACTTGGGGGCCGCCGCCCAGTTGGTGTCACGCGGCTCGGTGATGTAGAACCACCCCGATTGCCACCCCTTTATGGTCTCCACATAGGAGCCTTCGAGCCAGTTGACATTAGGCATCTTGCCCACCATGGCGCCTCCGCACTCCGCTTGCTGGCCAACCACCACCTTCGGTTTGACATTGAAGGTCTTCAGCCACAGGCCGAAATGGGGCTTGATGCGGAGGAAGGCCTCGCACACGATGATAAACGCCGAGATGTTGAGGATGAAATTGGGGGCCAGATCATGAAAATCCAGCCCGTAGTAGAACATGAGCCCATGGACAAACGGGTGGAGAGGAAATCCCAGTCCACGGACAAAGTGGGTAAGAAAAACTACCCTCTCATGGGGTTCGGGTGTTGGGATAATCTGCCCTGCATCTGGTAGCCGGTGCGCGATATCCGCGGCCAGATATCCGGCTTCCTGTAACTTTATGATGTTCTCCTCCGTGACGGAGGAGACCATCCACTTGCCTCCTGCTCCGGACATGCTTGGAGTGGTTTGAGAAGAAGAACGCGAGCTTGGGCGCTGGAGCTCGAGTGTGCGGGAATGGGTAAGCAAGGAGGAAGAAGGCGTGGGTGAAAAGAGCGAATCTTTGTCCCTTTATAAGGGCGGAGGAGGCGATGCGCCTCCCCACTTGGCTGGTAAAATCGCTTATTCCCCAAGTGCCGTAATTGATGGTGCGGTTGGGTTACCCACGTCCGTATTGATGAGAATCCCATAATAAGGGGAACACGATCTCTGCTTTGACAAGACGTGTCAAGAAAACCGCCTCGCGATATGTGCAGTGCTGGTTGAGAAAAATGGTTCGAATAATGACCGGGCCATGGCATGATGTCATGCTGTCAAAACGTGTCAGCAGATTAGATTTGTGGAAATATTATTCTCTCTACGGTGGTATGTGGAACTTGTTTTGCAGAGTCGGACACTATCCTTGTGTTCAAAATCTTCCATGGAGTATTCAGAGGAGGAACCCGCCTTGCAATGCCGAAGACAATACTGCGTGCCGGACTCATCGTCATTGAAGCCTGGTTCAGGTGCTACTGGGGGAGTCCTGGATTCAGGGGTCTCCGGACAGCCGGACTATATCCTTTGGCCGGACTGTTGGACTATGAAGAAACAAGATTGAAGACTTCGTCCCGTGTCTGGATGGGACTCTCCTTGGCGTGGAAGGCAAGCTAGGCAGTACGGATATGTAGATCTCCTCCCTTGTAACCAACTCTGTGTAACTCTAGCCCCCCCCCCCCCCCCCCGGTGTCTATATAAACCGGAGGGTTTAGTCCGTAGGACAAGATACAATCATACCATAGGCTAGCTTCTAGGGTTTAGCCTCTACGATCTTGTGGTAGATCAACTCTTGTAATGCTCATATCATCAAGAACAATCAAGCAGGACGTAGGGTATTACCTCCATCAAGAGGGCCCGAACCTGGGTAAACATCGTGTCCCCTGCCTCCTGTTACCATCCGCCTTAGACGCATAGTTCGGGACCCCCTACCCGAGATCTGCCGGTTTTGACACCGACAATAACCTTCTAATATATCAATCTTTATGTCTCGACCATTTCGAGCCTTATCATCATGTCCGTGATCTCATCCAGGACTCCGAACAAACTACGGTTCATCAAATCACATAACTCATAATACAAATCGTCATCGAACGTTAAGCGTGCGGACCCTACGGGTTTGAGAACTATGTAGACATGACCGAGACACATCTCCGGTCAATAACCAATAGCGGAACCTGGATTCTCATATTGGTTCCTACATATTCTACGAAGATATTTATCGGTCAAACCACACAACAACATACGTTGTTCCCTTTGTCATCGATATGTTACTTGCCCGAGATTCGATCGTCGGTATCATCATACCTAGTTCAGTCTCGTTACCGGCAAGTCTCTTTACTCGTTCCGTAATGCATCATCCAGCAACTAACTCATTAGTCACATTGCTTGCGAGGCTCATAGTGATGTGCATTACCAAGAGGGCCCAGAGATACCACTCCGATACACGGAGTGACAAATCCTAATCTTGATCTATGCCAACTCAACTAAAACCATCGGAGACACATATAGAGCATCTTTATAATCACCCAGTTACATTATGACGTTTGATAGCACACAAGGTGTTCCTCCGGTATTCGGGAGTTGCATAATCTCATAGTCAGAGGAACATGTATAAGTCATGAAGAAGGCAATAGCAATAAAACTAAACGATCATAATGCTAAGCTAACGCATGGGTCTTGTCCATCACATCTTTCTCTAATGATGTGATCCCGTCCATCAAATGACAACACATGTCTATGGCTAGGAAACTTAACCATCTTTGATTAACGAGCTAGTCAAGTAGAGGCATACTAGGGACACTCTGTTTGTCTATGTATTCACACATGTACTAAGTTTCGGTTAATACAATTCTAGCATGAATAATAAACATTTATCATGATATAAGGAAATATAAATAACAAATTTATTATTGCCTCTAGGGCATATTTCCTTCATATATAATGATTATTGCCTGGATATTGTCATGATTATTTGAAGTTCTATCATTTGCCCAACAGTAATTCGTTTACCCACCATTTGCTATTTTTCTCGAGAGAAGCCACTAGTGAAATCTACGGCCCTCGGGTCTCTTCTTTATTATATTTGCCTTTGCGATCTATTTTTATTTGCTTTTATTTCAGATCTATTAAACCAAAAATATAAAAATACCTTGCTACACTTTATTTTGTTTGGCGTTCGATCTATCAATTTATTACAACTTTCTCCTGTCCACGTGCCAATTTCTGGCGCTGTTAACCGAAAGGGATTGACAACCCCTTTAATACATTGGGTTGCGAGTATTTGTTATTTGTGTGCAGGTGCCGTTCACGTAGTGTTGCGTGGTTCTCCTACTGGTTCGATAACCTTGGTCTCATCACTGAGGGAAATACCTACCGTTGTTGTGATGCATCAACCCTTCCTCTTTGGGAAATACCGACGTAGTTCTAGCAGACATCATGGGCTTCTACGCCTGGGATCACCCTTTTAAAGGTGGTGTTATTGGGTTTGATTCTTGATGGGTCGATACCCATTTTCCTCATTGTGTCTGAATAAATCAAATTGAGGCTACTACCTCCATCCATAAGGACTCTAGTGAGGTGGTATCCAACAATGATAGGATCGAGGACCAAGGCTGCCGATCCTCCATGATGGATGCTGTTCGGATGGTCCCTACAGTCGAAAGTGATGAGGCAAGCCGACCATGGGTTGAATTTTGGGGCTACAGGCTCTACAACGTAGACGTCCCAAAGTGTGCATTTCCTCTCCTTCTTGGGTATATGAGTGGCGTAGATCATATTCACCATCTTTACCTCATGGGGAATTGTTTCTGGCCTGCATTTTCTCGGCCTGCGAGGTTCCTCATCGTCCTCTCTGCGGGCGCTTTTGCCTGTGTCATCGGTCGTGAGCTTGACAGACTGCTTGATCACCCAACAGTTATGGCTGGTGTGGTTGGCGGGCTTGTCAGCGGTGTCATGGATCTGGTAGGGCCTATCCAAGATTATGTCCAATGTGGTTGGATCGGAATGTCTTGGTCTCAACACATGAGTAGGTGGTTCTCTCTCAGAAAATGAATGCTGGAAGTGTAGGAACGTTCTGATGGCTCTCTCCATGAATGGAGGAAGGGTGGCGGGGTATATATAGCCTCCACACAAAATCTAACCGTTACACACAATTTACCAAACTCGGTGAGACCAAATAGTGAAACTCAGTCAGACCAATTTAGTTCAAAATGTGAACGTTAGGATTTTTGGTGGGACCGACATGTCAACTCGATGGGACTGATTTCATTAGGGTTAGGGCATAGCGTAATCTCGGTGAGACCGATCACATGAACTCGGTGAGACCGATTTCTGTAATAGGAAAACAGAGAGTTGGTCATGCAAACTCGGTGGGACCGATAGCTCATTTCAGTGAGACTAAAACGTTACGAAGGGAAACAGAGAGTTTGCAATCCCATCTCGGTGAGACCGAGATCCCTATCAGTGAGACCGAACTGATTAGGGTTTCTGGCTATGGCTATGTCAAATGAACCCAGTGGCGTCGGATAGATCAAATCGGTGGGGTCGGGTATGACTTTTGGTTTGGGACATATGTGGAAATGAGAAAGTGGTTGAGGGCTTTTGGAGCATATCACTAAGCATTTTGAGCAAGCAAATCATGAAGCAACACCTCATCCCCTTTTAATAGTATTGGCTTTTCCTATGGACTCAATGTGATCTTGGATCACTAAAATGAAAATGTAGAGTCTTGAGCTTGAGCCAATATGTGTCCTTAGCATTTTGAGGGGTCCACATCTCTAGTCCATGCCATGCCAATCATTGAACTGTCTGAAATGATCATCTTGAAAGAGTATTAGTTCAATGAGCTATATGTTGTTAAGAATTACCAAAACCACCCAGGGATTAGTTTCACTTTTAGTCTCCCCCTTTTTGGTAATTGATGACAGCATATAGATCAAAGCTTCGACAAATGGTAATAAGAATGAAATACATTGTCGCTTTGAGAAGTAGTCCCTCCGTTCCGAATTACTTGTCGCAGGTATAGATCTATCTAGATGTATTTTAGTTCTAGATACATCCATTTCTGCGACGAGTAATTTGGAACGGAGGGAGTATGTGATAAGCAAGAGCTCCCCCTAAATTTGTGCATTATTTAAAATTGATTTTGAATGCAAATGCACAATGGATTAGGATCATGGGTTACTCTTCCATGTCACATACATCTTGGTGGAGCGCTCAAAATGATAGTATATGAAATATGCACTCATCACCAAGACAAAGTGAATGATCATACAAGAAAAATAGATAATATCATCATCCAAGCACAAACATTAAAGTATGATATGATCAAACACATGACCATACAAGTATCTCACACACACATAGATTATCATCCAAGCAAGCAAACAAATAAGTATCAACAAGTAGCAAAATAGATAGCAAAGCTCTCTCTCTCTCTCTCGAAGCCTATGATCTATACACTTCCTCCCCCTTTGGCAACAAGTTGCCAAAAAGCTTGAAAATGCATAGTGCTATGCGGCTCTCTAAGCTTGATCTTTGGGAGGTGGCGTGGAGAGGACTCCTAGGACAAATGCATCTGTTGAGGTTGTTGGAGCTGGTGGAGTTGCAACCGGAGGAACAAATAAAGATGTGGCTACAGGTGCTGACGTAGTAGCTCGAGTATCTGTCACTGGCACTGCTGCAGACCTCTATGCCGTAGGCACTCTCTGAAAAGCTTCAGTGGTAGCTTTCCCTTTCCTCTCTTCAACTTCATCCTGGTGCCGCTCAATAGTTGTTTGCATCTCTGTGACTTCAAGTCTAGATCATAGAACTTTGTTTCAATGATCCTCTCAAGACTATGTTGATTCTGAGTCAGGGTGGCCAATCCTTTCTCAATCCTCAAAGTGGCTTGAATAAGATATCCAAGTTGATCTTTTTTTGACTTGAGGAAAACTTGTGAAGCCTCCTCAGCACTTGGCATCTTGGCTGCCTTCTCTGCTTTTGCTTTCTCCATCTTCTCTTGAGCTTCTACTGATGTAGGATCTTCAACATCCATGACAACTATGTTGTCCTCAAAGTTAGGCCTCAAGGGAAGGTGTTCTTTGGCAAACAAGTATGTGCCTGTGCCCATCTTGGAGTTGATGAACATCTGGATGTGTGGAGAATACCCACATGATCTCTTTTGGTCAGCAGTCGTTCTCTTGATGGTGTCAACAATCAAACTCATCACTTTAAATTTTTGTGTGCCTCAAAATGGTGTTCACATATATTCATGAAAACATAATAGGTTCAGATCTGAAATCATGGCACTCGGGCCCTAGTGACAAGCATTAAGCATAGCAAAGTCATAGCAACATCAATGTCAGAACATAGTGGATACTAGGGATCAAACCCTAACAAAACTAACTCGATTACATGATAAATCTCATCCAACCCATCACCGTCTAGCAAGCCTACGATGGAATTACTCACGCACGGCGGTGAGCATCATGAAATTGGTGATGGAGGAAGATTAATGATGACGATGGCGACGGATTCCCCTCTTCGAAGCCCCGAACAGACTCCAGATCAGCCCTCCCGAGAGAGCTATGGCTTGGTAGCGGCTCTGTATCGTAAAACGCGATGAATCCTTCTCCTCTATTTTTCTCTCCCGGAACACGAATATATGGAGTTGGAGTTGAGGTCGGTGGATCTCCAGGGGGCCCACGAGGTAGGGGGCGCGCCCAGGGGGCAGGCGCCCCCACCCTCATGGCTAGGGTGTGGCCCCTGGCCTTGATTCTTTGCCAGTATTTTTTATTATTTCCAAAAATAATCTCTGTGGAGTCTCAGGTCATTCCGAGAACTTTTGTTTCTCCACATAAATAACAGCATGACAATTCTGCTGAAAACAGCATCAGTCCGGGTTAGTTCCATTCAAATCATGCAAGTTAGAGTCCAAAACAAGGGCAAAGTGTTTGGAAAAGTAGATACGATGGAGACGTATCAACTCCCCCAAGCTTAAACCTTTGCTTGTCCTCAAGAAATTCAGTTGACAAACTGAAAGTGATAAAGAAAAACTTTTACAAACTCTATTTGCTCTCGTTGTTGTAAATATGTAAAGCCGGCATTCAAGTTTTCAGCAAAGATTATGAACTAACCATATTCACAATAACTCTTAGGTCTCATGTTTACTCATATCAATGACATAATCAACTAGCGAGCAATAATAATAAATCTCGGATGACAACACTTTCTCAAAACAATCATAATATGATATAACAAGATGGTATCTCGCTAGCCCTTTCTGAGACCGCAAAACATAAATGCAGAGCACCTTTAAAGATCAAGGACTGACTAGACATTGTAATTCATGGTAAAAGAGATCCAGTCAAGTCATACTCAATGTAAACTAACAGTAATGAATGCAAATGACAATGGTGCTCTCCAACTGGTGCTTTTTAATAAGAGGAAGACGAATCAACATCAAAGTAAATAGATAGGCCCTTCGCATAGGGAAGCAGGGATTTGTAGAGGTGCCAGAGCTCGATTTTGAAATAGAGGTGAATAATATTTTGAGCGGTATACTTTCATTGTCAACATAACAACCAAGAGATGGCAATATCTTCCATGCTACACACATTATAGGCGGTTCCCAAACAGAATGGTAAAGTTTATACTCCCCCTCCACCAACAAGCATCAATCCATGGCTTGCTCGAAACAACGAGTGCCTCCAACTAACAACAGTCCCAGGGGAGTTTTGTTTGCAATTATTTTGATTTGATTTGCATAAAGCATTGGACTAGGCATCCCGGTGACCAGCCATTTTCTCGTGAGTGAGGAGCGGAGTCCACTCCTCTTGAGAATAACCCGCCTAACATGGAAGATACGGATAGCCCTAGTTGATACATGAGCTATTCGAGCATACAAAACAGAATGTTTATTTGAAGGTTTAGAATTTGGCACATACAAATTTACTTGGAACGGTAGGTAGATACCGTATATAGGTAGGTATGGTGGACTCATATGGAACAACTTTGGGGTTTATGGGATTGGATGCACAAGCAGTATTCCCGCTTAGTACAGGTGAAGGCTAGAAAAAGACTGGAAAGCGACCAGCTAGAGAGCGACAACAGTCATGAACATGCATTAAAATTAATCAACACCGAATGCAAGCATGAGTAGGATATAATGCACCATGAACATAAATATCGTAGAGGCTATGTTGATTTTGTTTCAACTACATGCGTGAACATGTGCCAAGTCAAGCCACTTGAATCGTTCAAAAGAGGATACCACCCTATCATACCACATCACAACCAACTTAATAGCATGTTGGCACGCAAGGTAAACCATTATAAGCTCCTAGCTAATTAAGCATGGCGTAAGCAACTATAATCTCTAATTGTCATTGCAAACATGATTATTCATAATAGGCTGAATCGGGAACGATGAACTAATCATATTTACAAAAACAATAGAGCTCGAGTTCATACCAGTTTCTCCCATCTCAATCAGTCCATCATATATCATCATAATTGCCTTTCACTTGCATGAACGAATGATGTGAATAATAATAACAGTGGACGTGCATTGGACTTAGCTGGAATCTGCAAGCGTTCAATAAACAGGAGAAGACAAGGCAATATGGGCTCTTTTGTCAGATCAACAATAATGCATATCAGAGCCACTTTAATAGTTTAATTGAGGTCTTCTCCTATCGACCCCCAAAGAAAAGAAAAGAAATAAAACTATTTACACGGGAAAGCTCCCAACAAGCAAAAGAAGAACAGGAAATCTGTTTGGGTCTTCTTTTTAATTACTACTACAAGCATGGAAATTAAAACTAGCTAAAAGCTACAACTAATTTTTTTGGTTTTTCTTAAGGTTTATCAAACACACAAGAAGAAAGCATAAAAAGGAAAATAAACTAGCATGGATATTACAATGAAAAAGTATGAGCACCGACAGCTAGCAATGAGTGTGTGAACATGAATGTAATGTCGGTGAGAAGTACGTACTCCCCCAAGCTTAGGCTTTTGTACTAAGTTGGTCTATTGCCACGGATGGCCTGGCGGATATCCAAAGTTGTAATTAGGGTCGTACTGAGATGCAGCAGTCATTGCATCATGGGCTGCAGCTTGGAGGCGAGCTATCTCATCCCTCCTCTTATACTCTTTCGCCTCCTCTTTGGTTATAAAATATCTCCCTTTTGCCTGAAAGTCAAAGAAAGTAGAAGCAGGGAGAGTGACGTGATAGGTGCGTCGTCTGTCAAAGATTAGTCGGTACTGGAGGAACTGATCGTTCCTCTCAACAAAATGATGACGAACCATAGCCTCATAATCCAAATAAGCAGGAGGCAACTCAATATCATCCTCACATATGGTTATGCCAAGAAAATTAGCTATACGGGTTGCATAAATTCCACCAAAGAAATCTCCATTAAATATATTGTGATGCAACCTACGTGCAATAATGACTCCCAAATTATAAGATTTATCTCCTAGCACAACACTCCTAAGAATACTGAGGTCAGGGACACACATGTGACATGCTTCATCTTTACCATTAATGCATCTACCTATGAAGAGAGCAAAGTAATGTATAGCAGGAAAATGAATGCTCCCTATGGTAGCTTGTGCTATATCTCTAGATTCCCCCACAGTTATACTAGCAAGAAAATCTCTAAACTCAGATTTGCGAGGTTCACTAGCACTACCCCATTGTGGAAGTTTGCAAGCAGTGGTAAAATCCTCTAAGTCCATAGTACAAGAATTTTCATAAAGATCAAACAGGACAGTTTGAGAATTGCATGAAGATGAAAATTCAAACCTCCTCACAAAGGAACTAGTTGATAGTGGTACTGATGGCACTTTTCTTCCTCGAAGCTCACAAGAACAGCGTTACGCAAATATGTGTTATATTCTTCCTTAATTCCTGCTCGATCCATGACGTCCTCTGAAGGACATTCACAAGGCCGCACTGGAGCGTCCCTTGGTGGCTCATCATCAGCATCACACATTGCAAGCCTGGGTCCTTGTTTCCTTGAAGAACCACCTTGGTACATTTTCCTAAACATATTTCTTCTTCTGAAAAATTTCTGAAGTTTTTAGTAACTTCAAATAAAAGTGAACCAAGCTCAACAAAATTGATATCAACTACTCCTACAAGTGCCTAGAGCATATATCATGCATTAGAACTACTTAGTACCATATAAATTTGACATGCAAGCTCAAGAACATGGTCACCTAGGCAGCAAAAATATGCAATGAATAAAGCACTAGAACAAAAACTAATTGGACCATTGGAGGAGTCACATACCAAGGAACAATCCCCCAAAGCAGTTTTCTGAGAGGTGCTTTGAGAAAGGAGATCGAAATCGCAGCAAAATGAGCTAGAACTCGTGCTTGAGCTGGTTAGTGATGTTTGTGGGAGGAATAAGAAGTGTGTGGGTGATGGAATAAGTGGAGGGGAGCCACCATGGGCCCACGAGGCAGGCGGGCACACCCAGGGGGTGGGCGCGCCGTGGACCCTCGTGGCCAGGTGCTTGCTCCCTGATACGTCTCCAACGTATCTATAATTTTTTATTGCTCCATGCTATATTATCTACTGTTTTGAATGTTTATGGGCTTTACTATACACTTTTATATCATTTTTGGGACTAACCTATTAACCCAGAGCCCAGTGCCAGTTTCTGTTTTTACCCTGTTTTAGGGTTTCGAAGAAAAGCAAAATCAAACGGAGTTCAATTACCTGAAACTTCACGGAACTCATTTTTGGGAGGAAAGAAGCCCAGAAGACTTGGAGTGCACGTCGGGGGACCTGCGAGGAGACCACGAGGCAGGGGGGCGCGCCCACCCCCCTAGGCGCGCCCTCCACCCTCGTGGGCCCCTCGTTGCCCCCCTGACGTACTTCTTCCACCTATATATCTCCATATACCCTAAAAACACCCGAGAGCACAATAGATCGGGAGTTCCGCCGCCAGAAGCCTCCGTAGCCACCGAAAGCCAATTTAGACCCGTTCCGGCACCCTGCCGGAGGGGGCAATCCTTCTTCGGTGGCCATCTTCATCATCCCGGCGCTCTCCATGACGAGGAGGGAGTAGTTCTCCCTCGAGGCTGAGGGTATGTACCAGTAGCTATGTGTTTGATCTCTCTCTCTCTCTCTCTCTCGTGTTCTTGATTTGGCACGATCTTGATGTATCGCGAGCTTTGCTATTATAGTTGGATCTTATGTTTCTTCTCCCCCTCTACTCTCTTGTAATGAATTGAGTTTTCCCTTTGGAGTTATCTTATCGGATTGAGTCTTTAAAGATTTGAGAACACTTGGTGTATGTCTTGCCGTGGATATCTATGGTGACAATGGGATATCACGTGATTCACTTGATGTATGTTTTGGTGATCAACTTGCGGGTTCCGCCCATGAACCTATGCATAGGGGTTGGCACACATTTTCGTCGTGATTCTCCGGTAGAAACTTTGGGGCACTCTTTGAGGTCCTTTGTGTTGGTTGAATAGATGAATCTGAGATTGTGTGATGCATATCGTATAATCACACCCATGGATACTTGAGGTGACATTGGAGTATCTAGGTGACATTAGGGTTTTGATTGATTTGTGTCTTAAGGTGTTATTCTAGTACGAACTCTAGGGCTGTTTGTGACACTTATAGGAATAGCCCAACGGATTGATTGGAAAGAATAACTTTGAGGTGGTTTCGTACCCTACCATAATCTCTTCGTTCGTTCTCCGCTATTAGTGACTTTGGAGTGACTCTTTGTTGCATGTTGAGGGATAGTTATGTGATCCAATTATGTTAGTATTGTTGAGGGAACTTGCACTAGCGAAAGTATGAACCCTAGGCCCTGTTTACCATCATTTCAATACCGTTTACACTCACTTTTACCATTAGTTACCTTGCTGTTTTTATAATTTCAGATTACAAATACCTTTATCTACCATGCATATTGCACTTGTATCACCATCTCTTCGCTGAACTAGTGAACCTATACAATTTACCACTGTATTGGGTGTGTTGGGGACACAAGAGACTCTTTGTTATTTGGTTGCAGGGTTGCTTGAGAGAGACCATATTCATCCTACGCCTCCTACGGATTGATAACCCTTAGGTCATCCACTTGAGGGAAATTTGTTACTGTCCTACAAACCTCTGCACTTGGAGGCCCAACAACGTCTACAAGAAGAAGGTTGTTGTTAGTGTCAAAACTGGCGGATCTCGGGTAGGGGGTCCCGAACTGTGTGTCTAGGCCGGATGGTAACAGGAGGCAAGGGACACGAAGTTTTACCCAGGTTCGGGCCCTCTCAATGGAGGTAAAACCCTATGTCCTGCTTGATTAATATTGATGATATGGGTAGTACAAGAGTAGATCTACCACGAGATCAGAGAGGCTAAACCCTAGAAGCTAGCCTATGGTATGATTGTTGATGTGTATGTTGTCCTACGGACTAAAACCCCCCGGTTTATATAGACACCGGAGAGGGTTAGGGTTAGAGTCAGTTACAATGGTAGGAGATATGAACATCCGTATCGCCAAGCTTGCCTTCCACGCCAAGGAAAGTCCCTTCTGGACACGGGACGGAGTCTTTAATCTTGTATCTTCATAGTCCAGGACTCCGGCTGAAGGTATAGTTCGGCTATCCGAACACCCCCTAATCCAGGACTCCCTCAGTAGCCCCTGAACCAGGCTTCAATGACGATGAGTCCGGCGCACAGATTGTCTTCGGCATTGCAAGGCGGGTTCCTCCTCCAAGTACTTTATAGAAGATTTTAAACACAAAGATAGTGTCCGGCTCTGCAAAATAAGTTTCCACATATTGCCATAGAGAGAATAATATTTACACAAATCTAATCTGCTGACGTATTCCATAGCGTGACACACCATGGCCAAGCCTTTATCCAAGTCGTTTCAGTATCCCACCTCAGCGCATTATGCGAGACGGTTTCCTTGGCACGTCTTGTCAAAGCAGAGATCGTGTCCCCTTATTCCGGGATTCTCATCAATACGGGCGTGGGTAACCCAACCGCGCCTTTGATTACGGCGCTTGGAGATAAGCGAGTTTTACCAGGCTGGTGGGGACATGTAGTTGCATCCACCCATATAAGGGGATAAGGACCCACCTTTTCACCCACGCCTTCTTCCTCCTTTGCCTATCCATTCTTGCGCACTCGAGCTCCAGCGCCCAAGTCCGCACTACCACCTCAACCTTCTCCAGTCATGTCCGGAGCGGGAGGCAAGTGGATGGTCTCCTCCGTCACAGAGGGACACATCAAAAAGCTAAGGAAGGCCGGATATCTGGCTAGCGACATCGCGCACCGGCTTCCCGAAAAGGGGCAGCTCATCCCCACTCCTAGGCCCCATGAGAGGGTGGTATTCCTCCCCCATTTCCTCCGCGGACTGGGCTTCCCTATGCATCCATTTGTCCGGGGGCTCATGTTCTACTATGGCCTAGATTTCCACGATCTGGCGCCGAACTTCATCCTCAACATCTCGGCGTTTATCATCGTGTGCGAGGCGTTCCTCCGCATCTGCCCCCATTTCGGCCTATGGCTTAAGACTTTCAACGTCAAGCCAAAGGTGGTGTGCGGCAGCCAGGCGGAGTGCGGCGGTGCCATGGTTGGCAAGATGGCTAACGTCCTGGCTCGAGGGCTCCTTTGTGGAGACCCTGAAGGGGTGGCAATCATGGTGGTTTTACGTCACCGAGTCGCGCGACGCCGAATGGGTCGCACCCCCTGAGTTCCGATCCGGCCCCCCTACGCGGCTCACCTCCTGGAAGGAGACAGGCCTGTCTTGGGGTAAAAAAGGAGAGCTGACCGGACTCCAAACATGCATCCAAACCCTGGTGGACAAGAAGCTCAAGCTTGTCAACGTAGTCCAGGTTATGCTCATCCGGCTGATCCTCCCATGTCAACGACGGGCCTTCAACCTGTGGGAGTTCGACCTGGCGCAGCATCGAACTCTAAACAGGCTCTTCGATATGACGTACGAAGATGCCTGGAGGATGCTTTTCAAGGGCGCCGAGGCTCCCGCATCTGCTGCCGAGGATCGCGGATTCAGTACTCAGCATCACGCTCATGCGGTAAGCTGTCTTTGTCCTTTTACAGGGTATCAGTTTCTCATAGTTTGACTCTATGCGGGATCTAAGTTCCCTTATCTTTGATAGGATTGGGAGGTGATGTCCGGACAGATCAACTGTCCGGCTCCTTTGCTCGAAGGCCCAGCGGACGCTCGCTTGGCGAAGCTGCTGGTTCTGACGCCCTATGTGGTGCCGGAGAAGAAGGCCACGAAAAGGGCCACGGGGACTCGAAAGAGTGCCCGGCGCCAGGAGGTGTCGGATTCGTCATCCGACGGTCCCGAAGCGCCTTCCTCTCGTGAAGACGAGGAGGAAGAAGAAGAGACCTCTCCCCCTCTAGCGGGAGGAGAGAAGAAAAGGAAGGCCGCCCTCTCTGAGGAGGCCGGAGGGTCCAAGAAGGGGAAAACCCTTCCTCCGGACTACTCCAACGACGCCGACGACGGTGAAGAGGAGTGGCAGCCCAGGGCCAAGCCCCTGGCAAAATCGTAAGTATCCGAATACCGGAGTAATTCATAGTATTCGTTTATTGCATAGCTTTCCCTTATGTCGAATATGCTTATGTAGCCCACCCAAAGACCGGCTCGACGCATCGTCGAGCGGCTCACTGGACTCGTCGGATGTGAACTCGCTTCCGACGACTCCCTCCCCCCGCCCTATGGACAACACCGAGGTGTTGTCCCAACATGTTCCAAGTAGGGAGCAGGTGGTCCCGGATGCGCCGCAAGGCGACCTCCCGGACTCCAGGAGTAAAGGGGATGAAACCCCCAGGGCTCCAAGTCCGGCTCTAGGCTGGACACCGCTCCGGAACCTTCAAGGGTTCCAGAGTACGGCGGGGGACCTCCTTCCAAGAGGAGCAAGTCCACCGTGCCGGCGGCCCCCGTCCACCCGGAGGCGCTGGACAATATGTTGGAGGCGCTCCAAGGCACCTCCATCGACGAGGAGCACCACGCTATTATGAGTGCGGTGGTCCAGAAGGTTCAGTCCACCAAGAGCGGACTGACTGAAGCTTGTACTAGCCTTTTGACAGGCTTTGAGATAAGTAAATAATGTGTAAATAATATTACCGCATAGACAGTATCCCCTGATGCTCTGTTGGGCATTCGGGAAGAAAAGCCGAATAGAGGAAAAAAATTCGCAGGAGTCTAACAAAAGGAGTCAATATGCGTGTGCAGGCTTCTCTGCTGGCGTCCGCCGTACTCACTGTGGAAGTGGACACGCTGAAGCAGAGCCTCGAGAAGTTCGAGCACGAGCTCGGGCGTGCCAAGAAGCAGCTCGAGGAGAAGGAAGGTAAGAAATACCTTGGTTGAATATGCATATAAAAAAGGTGCAATTACAAGAAATGACAGGATTAACATGGCTATTGTAGGGGCCACATCTGAGGTGGCGACCCTTAAGCAAGCGCTGCTCGAGGCCGAGAAGAGTGCAGCCGCGGAGCGCACTGAGCGGGAGAGGTATGAGGCCGAGGTTGGCAAGGTGCGGCAAGAGCTCCAGGTTCTCATGAAGAAACATGAGAGTTTGGAGCTTGACTCGAAGACGCGAGCGTCCGAGCTCGCGGCGGCTATTGAAAATGCCAAGTCTGCCAAGGCCGAATCCCAGAAGACCCTCCAGGAGTTGGATGAGGTGAAGAAAATAGCGGTGGGTAAGGCATTCTTTATGCAAAGTAAACACATAAACGCGAGTTACTTGATACTTACCCGAATCCGGAGCTCTCCAGGGGCATTTGCAGATCTTCCCCGGAGTGTATCCGATGCCGCCGCATTCTATCGAGCCGAGGAGGGCAGCTCGACAGAGAAGGTGTTCTGGTCTCAATATGCTGAGGCCGGACACCCCGTGCCCCTGAGCGACCAGCTGAAGCAACTGGTCAAGCTCCACAAGGCGGCCGAACAGGCCATGAAGGGCCTCCTAGTTCAGCTGTGGCCTGGAGAGGCTCTGCCTGGGAGCTATTTCGGGCTGGTGCGGCGGCTGGTGGAGGCTTGTCCAAGGCTCGAAGTCATCAAGCGCTCTGTCTATATTGAAGGTGCCCGTAGGGCCTTTGCCCGTGCTAAGGTGCTCTGGGGCAGGCTGGATGCGGAGAAGCTTGTGAAGGACGGGCCACCAGCGGGGAAAGAGCATCGCAAGCCCGAAAATTACTATAAGGATGTTCTGAAGGGTGCCTGCCTTGTGGCGGATGAATGTACTAGGGATGTAATTTTTGAGTAAAACTCGCTCGTTTTTGTCCTGTGCGCTGAAAACTTGTTCATATGCGCTGAGCAATGCTGCTTGAATTTAAAATATTACCTTCTGTGTGGCTGTTTATCAATACTGAGAGATGGCGAGTCGTCGGCTTCTGCCCCCTTGCCACTAGTGCTGGGGTGTTCGGGGATAAATCTGGGCGCTCTTTTTCCCATGTTTGGGTCCTTCGAGGGAGGCGCTTAGCCCGACGAATGAGGCAATCGGACTATAATACGTGAACACTCTCACTTAGCCATAGAATTCTATAATTTTAAATTTCAGTGAAGCCCCTAGTATTCGGAAGACCGAGTTCGGGGCACTATCCACGCCTTGGCCGGACAGAGTCGACTCGTCGCCCTAAGCGGCATAAGTCTTTAGGGACTCGAAAAAACCTCTCGAATAGCGACCAGCTCTCGCTTCATCATGACAGTCAGTTTTAGCTTTCTCCACTGAGGTGCTCGGCCCAGCTCAACTGGGGCACAATCGCAGTGGTTCTCCTAGTGCTACCTTAGCCGATATAGCGGAACGTAAGGCACCAAAACATAGGAGCCGGGCAAACCCAACTATTGACCCAAGACATGATTCGGAGCCGATGCATATAATGCTATAAGTTCGGGGTGCCGCACTTGTGAAAGTGTTCGGACTTCTCACACCATATTGAGGGGTGCTAAAAGCCCCTGGCGTATTTTGGCCGTACCAAGTTGTACAGGTGCAACATGTCATTAAGGAACATTTATTTATAAAAAGATAGTGCAAAAATAGACAAAAGTTATGCATTGTTTATTAGAAATAGCTGCGATCAAAGCAGAACGATACAAGTAATGCGATAAACGAAAAGTTGGACTATTTAACATGTCTGCTCCAGGGGCAAGCTGCGGAATAGTATGGGAAACAGGTATACTGCTCGTGATAGAGACCACCTGGGATTTCCGTAATGCGGCATGACTTGTCTGCTTCCCTGGTTCTTGCATCGTTTGTGCGGCAATTGAACTGCAGAACATGCCTTCCAAAGAGTAGAGTCCTAGAAGTAAGAGAAAAGTAAAAAATCGGCAGCCCCTGGTGCGGTCTAAGCCGTGTTTTGGGCGTGCCATGATGGTGCCCCTCCCCCTATGCCCATGGTATTTCAAGAGCGTAATTATGTACGCGAAGTACTGGCGTCGCCTTTTTGCTAGGGTTGGGGTTGGGGCCGCATTGCTACGCCTACTCAGAACATGCCAGGCGGTCTTGTTGTAGGTTACTCCGGGCATGCTTGATGGTGTTCGGACGTTTAATGGCCGGACTGGAGAACTGCCTGGAGAGGCTGCTTTGTACTTCTGCTGCAAGGGCCGCCGTGTGCTCCTCCGTTCGGAGGGAGCGTTCGGTGTTTCCATTGACTGTAATTACTCCACGAGGGCCTGGCATCTTGAGCTTAAGGTATGCGTAGTGCGGTACCGCATTGAATTTGGTGAATGCGGTTCGTCCGAGCAGTGCATCATAGCCACTACGGAATGGGACTATGTCGAAGACCAATTCCTCACTTCGGAAATTATCCGGGGATCCGAAGACCACTTCAAGTGTGACTGAGCCTGTACAGTTGGCCTCTACACCTGGTATTACGCCTTTAAAGGTTGTTTTGGTGGCTTAATCCTCGAGGGATCGATGCCCATTTTTCGCACTGTATCCTGGTAAAGCAGGTTCAGGCTGCTGCCGCCGTCCATGAGGACTCTAGTGAGATGAAATCCATCAATAATTGGGTCTAGAACCAATGCGGCAAATCCGCCATGACGGATGCTAGTGGGATGGTCTCTTCGATCAAAGGTGATCGGGCAGGAGGACCATGGGTTGAACTTTGGGGCGACTGGCTCTACCGTGTATACGTCCCTTAACGCGCGCTTCCGCTCCCTTTTTGGGACATGGGTGGCGTATATCATGTTCACCGTCCGCACTTGTGGGGGGAAACCCTTCTGTCCGTTGTTGTTCGGCGGCCGGGGCTCCTCGTCATCGTCGCTATGCAGCCCCTTGTCTTCATTGTCGGTGCTTAACTTGCCTGCCTGCTTGAACACCCAACAATCCCTGTTGGTGTGATTGGCCGGCTTTTCAGGGGTGCCATGTATTTGGCACAAGCGGTCAAGTATTCGGTCCAAGCTGGACGGGCCCCTAGGATTCCTTTTGAATGGCTTTTTCCGCTGACCGGTTTTAGAGCCTCTGAATCCGGCATTAACTGTCGTATTCTCAGCATTGTCGCCATTAATGCGGCGCTTCTGCTTGTTGCGACGCGACCTGCCACTAATATCCCTGGTGTCCGATCTACCAGGGTTCTTGGTCATATTGTTGATACGAGCAAGCCAGCTGTCTTCTCCCGCGCAAAAGCGGGTCATGAGTGTCGTGAGTGCTGCCATAGATTTTGGCTTTTCCTGTCCAAGGTGTCGGGCCAGCCATTCGTCACGGATATTGTGCTTGAAGGCTTCTAGGGCCTCAGCGTCTGGACAGTCGACTATTTGATTTTTCTTTGTTAGGAACCGTGTCCAGAATTGCCTAGCCGATTCCTCTGGCTGCTAAATTACGTGACTTAGGTCATCGGCGTCTGGGGGTCGCACATAAGTGCCCTGGAAATTGTCGAGGAATGCGGCTTCCAGGTCCTCCCAACAACTGATTGATCCTATTGGCAAGTTGTTGAGCCAATGCCGAGCTGGTCCTTTAAGCTTGAGTGGGAGGTATTTGATGGCGTGAAAATCGTCGCCGCGGGCCATGTGGATATGAAGGAGATAATCCTCGATCCATACCGCAGGGTCTGTTGTGCCATCATATGATTCGATGTTTACGGGTTTGAAACCCTTGGGGATTTGATGATCCATTATTTTGTCTGTAAAGCACAGTGGGTGTGCGGCGCCTCTGTATTGGGCGATATCATGACATAGCTCCAATGAGTTTTGTCTACTGTGTTCGGCCCTGCCGAATTTGTGGCCGGCGTGACGGTTACCGTCTCGAGCCGTGGGGTGCCCACGCGATCTATAGACCGATCGTGTTTGCCTTGCCTTGTCCTCCAACATGTCTCGTAAGTCCGGCGCATATTCCCGTGCCTTGGTACGGGGTGCGGCTTGAGTGGAGGGCCGGGAGGCCTCTCTGTCGCGGCCACGAGGTGGCCGTTCGGCCGCATCAAGTGCTTCCTCCTCTAATTGGGGTAGCAACCTGTGCTTTGGGTAACTCTTGGAGGGGCGTTCGAGTTTATGCTCTTCGGCCGCAAGGACTTCGGTCCATCTGTCAACCAGCAAATCTTGATCAGCTCGGAGCTGTTGCTGTTTCTTCTTGAGGCTTCTTGCCGTGGCCATAAGCCTGCGTTGGAAACGCTTTTGCTCAACGGGATCCTCTGGCACGATGAATTCGTCGTCGTCGAGGCTTGCCTCGTCTTCGGAGGGAGGCATATAATTATCGTCCTCGACCTCTCTGTTTTCCGCTCTCTCATGAGGGCTGGTTTCTCGATCCTCTTGTGGTAAACCTTGCTGGAGGGGGTTTTCTTCGGCACTCTCCGGAGTATTATTATCTCCCGTGCCGGAATCACCGTTTTTGTGTTGGTGGGATTTTGAGCGGCGCCGCTGACGCCGGCGCTTGGGCTGTTTCTTGGAGGGGTCATCCTCCGCTGTTCCATCGCCCTCTCCCTCTTTTGGGGTGTCCACCATGTATATGTCATATGATGAGGTGGCTTTCCAGGGCCTGGTAGGCGCTGGTTCTTCATCATCTCCTTCATCGGCGTCCATACCGTCGATGTCTTCGGAGTCGAAGACGAGCATGTCGGTTAAGTCGTCGATAGTGGCTACAAAGTGGGTGGTGGGTGGGTTTTGAATTTCTTCATCGTCTGTACCCCAACCTTGCTGACCGTAGTACGGCCAGGGATCTCCTGATAAAGAGAGAGACTTCAGTGACTTCATAATATCACTGAAAGGCGAGTGCTGAAAGATGTCTGCGGCAGTGAACTCCATGATCGGTGCCCAATCGGATTCGATTGGCCGGGGCGCGGAGGGTTCGGAGTCCGGAGAGGAGTCCGGCTCCTTGGAGTCACGAGCCTGACAGAGTACGGGGCTGGTGTTCGGCTCAGTCGCCGTTTGGATCACAGCTACCGAGGTGGCGTCCAACCGCCCATCCTCGATCGGTGCAGTTGGCTCCGAACTGAGGGTCGGAGCCGGTGCGGGTGCGGCCTCCAGGGAACCATTCGGCGGCAGAGCTAGATCATGCTCGTCATGACAGTGCGGCGCGCTTGGCAGTGGTTCGAATCCATCGAAGATCAAGTCCCCGCGGATGTCAGCCGTGTAGTTTAAATTTCCAAATCTGACCTGACGGCCAGGGGCGTAGCTTTCGATCTGCTCTAGATGGCCAAGTGAATTGGCCCGCAGTACGATGCCGCCAAAGACAAAGATCTATCCGGGGAGGAAGGTCTCACCCTGGACTGCATCGCCATTGATGATCGTAGGAGCCATCGGGCCTGACGGCGATGGCATAGAGGAACTCTCAATGAAAGCACCAATGTCGGTGTCAAAACCGACGGATCTCGGGTAGGGGGTCCCGAACTGTGCGTCTAGGCCGGATGGTAACAGGAGGCAAGGGACACGAAGTTTTACCCAGGTTCGGGCCCTCTCGATGAAGGTAAAACCCTACGTCCTGCTTGATTAATATTGATGATATGGGTAGTACAAGAGTAGATCTACCACGAGATCAGAGAGGCTAAACCCTAGAAGCTAGCCTATGGTATGATTGTTGATGTGTATGTTGTCCTACGGACTAAAACCCCCTGGTTTATATAAACACCGGAGAGGGTTAGGGTTACATAGAGTCGGTTACAATGGTAGGAGATCTAGACATCCATATCGCCAAGCTTGCCTTCCACGCCAAGGAAAGTCCCTTCTGGACACGGGACGGAGTCTTCAATCTTGTATCTTCATAGTCCAGGAGTCCGGCTGAAGGTATAGTTCGGCTATCCGAACACCCCCTAATCCAGGACTCCCTCAGTTGTGTAGTAGACATCAAGCTCTTTTCTGGCGCCGTTGCTGTGGAGGTGAGTGCTTGAAGGTATATCTTTAGATCTTGCAATCGAGTCTTTTAGTTTCTTGTTTTATCACTAGTTTAGTTTATAAAAGAAAACTATAAAAAATGGAATTGAGTTTTTCTCATACGCTTCACCTTTTTAATATCTTTCGTGAGTATGATGGAAAGGATAACTGTGCTCAAGTGCTACAAGAAGAAATCTATAAAATGTTTGGCACTAAATATTTGAATGATGAGCATGATTGCAATGTTGTTAGTATGAATTCCTTGAATATCCATGATGCTAATGATATGCAAAGCCACAAGCTTGGGGAAGCTATGTTTGATGAAGATTATATTTTTTGTCCCCCAAGTTTTGATTAGCAAATTTATTATATTGAAAGCATGCTTCCTATCTATGATGATTATTGTGATGACACGTATGCTTTAAAGAACAATAATAACCATGAAACTTGTCATCTTGATCTTAATTTTCAATCACATGATAGTTATTTTGTTGAGTTTGCTCCCACTATTATTCATGAGAAGAATTTTGCTTGTGTGGAGAGTAATAAATTTTCTATGCTTGTAGATCATGAAAAGAATGCTTTAGGTGCTGGTTATATTATTGAATTCATTCATGATGCTACTGAAAATTATTATGAGGGAGGAATATATGCTTGTAGGAATTGCAATAATATCAAGTTTCCTCTCTATGTGCTTAAAGTTTTGAAGTTATACTTGTTTTACCTTCCTATGCTAGTTGATTATTGTTCCCACAAGTTGTTTGCTCACAAAATCCCCATGCATAGGAAGTGGGTTAGACTTAAATTTTCTATTCATATTCTTCATGATGCTCTCTTTATATTTCAATTCTTATCTGTTATGTGAGCATCATCGAAATCATCATGCCTAGCTAGGGGCGTTAAACGATAGCGCTTGTTGGGAGGCAACCCAACTTTATTTTTGTTCCTTGCTTTTTTCTCCTGTTTAGTAATAAATAATTCATCTAGCCTCTGTTTAGATGTGGTTTTATGCTTTTAATTAGTGTTTGTGCCAAGTAGAACCTTTGGTCAAGACTTGGGGAAAGTCTTGTTGATCATGCTGTAAAAAACAGAAACTTTAGCTCTCACGAGAATTGCTGCCATCTTTATTTGGAAAGTGCTATTTAGTTAATTATTTTTTCAGATGATTAATAGATAAATTACTCAGGTCCAGCAATTTATTTGAGAGTTTTATGAGTTCCAGAAGTATACGTTTGATTCAGATTACCACAGACTGTTCTGTTTTTGACAGATTCTGTTTTTCATGTGTTGTTTACTTATTTTGATGAATCTATGGCTAGTAAAATAGTTAATAAACCATAGAGAAGTTGGAATACAGTAGGTTTAACACCAATATAAATAAAGAATGAGTTCATTACAGTACCTTGAAGTGGTGTTTTGCTTTCTTATACTAACGGAGCTTATGAGTTTTCTGTTAAGTTTTGTGTTGTGAATTTTTCAAGTTTTGGGTAAGGATTCGATGGACTATGGAATAAGGAGTGGAAAGAGCCTAAGCTTGGGGATTCCCAAGGCACCCCAAGGTAATATTCAAGGATAGACAAGAGCCTAAGCTTGGGGATGCCCCGGAAGGCATCCCCTCTTTCATCTTCGTTCATCGGTAACTTTACTTGGAGCTATATTTTTATTTACCACATGATAAGTGTTTTTCTTGGAGCGTCAATTTATTTTGTTAATATTTTCTTGATGTTATTTATAAAAATGTTTTGCATCTTTTATTTCAATAAAAGTGGCATTGATAGCCTTTACTATGCCTATGTTACAAGTATACATGTTGCTGTTTGAAAACAGAAAGTTTACCGCTGTTGCAATAATTCCCTAGAAAAGTCAGAATGTGATAAAATGTTGAAACCTTTTGAATATTAAGATCTGATAAATTTACTACAGTGGGAATTTTATTTCATAATTTTTGGAGCTAGGGAAGTATTGATGTTGCAGCATTCTTTACAGACTATCCTGTTTAGGCAGATTGCTGTTATGTTTGCATTGTTTGCATATGTTTGCTTGTTTAATGATTCTATTTGAGGATAGGACTATTAAATATGCAGAGGCATTTAGTATGCAATTTTGAATAATAATTTTAGTGATTTGCTACAGTAGAGTATGATAAGGTTTTGGCAATGGTTTATACTAACTTATCTCATGAGTCCTTGTTGAGTTTTGTGTGGATGAAGCTTTTGAGATTTAGGGAGACCGTCATATGAGAGGAATTAAGGAGACACAAAAGCTCAAGCTTGGGGATGCCCAAGGCACCCCAAGATAATATTTCAAGAAGTCTCAAGCATCTAAGCTTGGGGATGCCCCGGTTGGCATCCTACCTTTCTTCTTCAACAACTATCGGTTAGTATCGGTTGATCCTAAGTTTTTGCTTCTTCACATGATGTTTGCTATTCTTAGATATCATTTTATTTTGTTTTGCTTGATGTTTGAATAAAGTATCAAGATCTGAAATTATTAAATGTTAGAGAGTCTTCACATAGTTGCATAATTATTCAACTACTCATTGATCTTCACTTATATCCTTCGGAGTAGTTTGTTGTTTGCTCTAGTGCTTCACTTATATCTTTTAGAGCACGGTGGTAGTTTTATTTTGAAGAAATAGATGAACTCTCATGCTTCAATTATATTATTTTGAGAGTCTTAAATAGCATGGTAATTTGCTTAAATAATCATAATATGCTAAGCATACAAAATTTGTAAGAATTCTTATGAGTGTGTTGAATACTAAGAGAAGTTTGATGCTTGATAATTGTTTTGAGATATGAAGATGGTGATATTAGAGTCATGCTAGTTGAGTGGTTGTGAATCTGAGAGATACTTGTGTTAAAGTTTGTGATTCCCGTAGCATGCACGTATGGTGAACCGTTATGTGATGAAGTCGGAGCATGATTTATTTATTGATTGTCTTCCTTATGAGTGGCGGTCGGGGACGAGCGATGGTCTTTTCCTACCAATCTATCCCCCTAGGAGCATGCGCTTAGTACTTTGTTTCAATAACTAATAGATTTTTGCAATAAGTATGTGAGTTCTTTATGACTAATGTTGAGTCCATGGATTATACGCACTCTCACCCTTCCACCATTGCTAGCCTCTCTAGTACCGCGCAACTTTCGCCGGTACCATAAACCCACCATACACCTTCCTCAAAACAGCCACCATACCTACCTATTATGGCATTTCCATAGCCATTCCGAGATATATTGCCATGCAACTTTCCACTGTTCCATTTATTATGACACGCTTCATCATTGTCATATTGCTTTGCATGATCATGTAGTTGACATCGTATTTGTGGCAAAGCCACCGTCCATAATTCTTTCATACATGTCACTCATGAGTCATTGCATATCCCTGTACACCACCGGAGGCATTCATATAGAGTCATATCTTGTTCTAAGTATCGAGTTGTAATTCTTGAGTTGTAAGAAAAATAAAAGTGTGATGATCATCATTATTAGAGCATTGTCCCAGTGAGGAAAGGATGATGGAGACTATGATTCCCCCACAAGTCGGGATGAGACTCCGGACGAAAAATAAAAAAAGAGGCCAAAGAAGCCCAAATAAAAAGAGAGGCCATAAAAAAGAGAAGGCCCAAATAAAAAATAAAAAAAATAAAAAAAGAGAGAAAAAGAGAGAAGGGGCAATGCTACTATCCTTTTACCACACTTGTGCTTCAAAGTAGCACCATGATCTTTATGATAGAGAGTCTCCTATGTTGTCACTTTCATATACTAGTGGGAATCTTTCATTATAGAACTTGGCTTGTATATTCCAATGATGGGCTTCCTCAAAATGCCCTAGGTCTTCGTGAGCAAGCGAGTTGGATGCACACCCACTAGTTTCTTTTGTTGAGCTTTCATACATTTATAGCTCTAGTGCATCTGTTGCATGGCGATCCCTACTCACTCACATTGATATCTATTGATGGGCATCTCCATAGCCCGTTGATACGCCTAGTTGATGTGAGACTATCTTCCCCCTTTTTGTCTTCTACACAACCACCACTCTATTCCACATATAGTGCCATATCCATGGCTCACGCTCATGTATTGCGTGAAGATTGAAAAAGTTTGAGAACATCAAAAGTATGAAACAATTGCTTGGCTTGTCATCGGGGTTGTGCATGATTTAAATATTTTGTGTGGTAAAGATAGAGCATAGCCAGACTATATGATTTTGTAGGGATAGCTTTCTTTGGCCATGTTATTTTGAGAAGACATAATTGCTTAGTTAGTATGCTTGAAGTATTATTGTTTTTATGTCAATATTAAACTTTTGTCTTGAATCTTATGGATCTGAATATTCATGCCACAACTAAGAAGAATTACATTGAAATTATGCCAAGTAGCACTCCGCATCAAAAATTCTGTTTTTATCATTTACCTACTCAAGGACGAGTAGGAATTAAGCTTGGGGATGCTGATACGTCTCCAACGTATCTATAATTTTTGATTGCTCCATGCTATATTATCTACTGTTTTAAATGTTTATGGGCTTTATTATACACTTTTATACCATTTTTGGGACTAACCTATTAACCCAGAGCCCAGTGCTAGTTTCTGTTTTTACCCTGTTTTAGGGTTTCGAAGAAAAGGAAAATCAAACGGAGTCCAATTGACCTGAAACTTCACGGAACTCATTTTTGGAAGGAAAGAAGCCCAGAAGACTTGGAGTGCACGTCGGGGGATCTGCGAGGAGGCCACGAGGCAGGGGGCGCGCCCACCCCCCTGGGCGCGCCCTCCACCCTTGTGGGCCCCTCGTTGCCCCCCTGACATACTTCTTCCACCTATATATATCTCCATATACCCTAAAAACATCCGAGAGCACAATAGATCAGGAGTTCCGCCGCCAGAAGCCTCCGTAGCCACCGAAAGCCAATTTAGACCCGTTCCAGCACCCTACCGGAGGGGGCAATCCTTCTCCGGTGGCCATCTTCATCATCCCGGCGCTCTCCATGACGAGGAGGGAGTAGTTCTCCCTCGGGGCTGAGGGTATGTACCAGTAGCTATGTGTTTGATCTCTCTCTCTCTCGTGTTCTTGATTTGGCACGATCTTGATGTATCGCGAGCTTTGGTATTATAGTTGGATCTTATGTTTCTTCTCCCCCTCTACTCTCTTGTAATGAATTGAGTTTTCCCTTTGGAGTTATCTTATCGGATTGAGTCTTTAAAGATTTGAGAACACTTGGTGTATGTCTTGCCGTGGGTATCTGTGGTGACAATGGGATATCACGTGATTCACTTGATGTATGTTTTGGTGATCAACTTGTGGGTTCCGCCCATGAACCTATGCATAGGGGTTGGCACACGTTTTCGTCGTGATTCTCCGGTAGAAACTTTGGGGCACTCTTTGAGGTCCTTTGTGTTGGTTGAATAGATGAATCTGAGATTGTGTGATGCATATCGTATAATCATACCCACGGATACTTGAGGTGACATTGGAGTATCTAGGTGACATTAGGGTTTTGATTGATTTGTGTCTTAAGGTTTTATTCTAGTACGAACTCTAGGGCTGTTTGTGACACTTATAGGAATAGCCCAATGGATTGATAGGAAAGAATAACTTTGAGGTGGTTTCGTACCCTACCATAATCTCTTCGTTCGTTCTCCGCTATTAGTGACTTTGGAGTGACTCTTTGTTGCATGTTGAGGGATAGTTATGTGATCCAATTATGTTAGTATTGTTGAGGGAACTTGCACTAGCGAAAGTATGAACCCTAGGCCCTGTTTACCATCATTGCAATACCATTTACGCTCACTTTTACCATTAGTTACCTTGCTGTTTTTATAATTTCAGATTACAAATACCTTTAACTACCATCCATATTGCACTTGTATCACCATCTCTTCGCTGAACAAGTGCACCTATACAATTTACCATTGTATTGGGTGTGTTGGGGACACAAGAGACTCTTTGTTATTTGGTTGTAGGGTTGATTGAGAGAGACCATCTTCCTACGCCTCCTACGGATTGATGAACCTTAGGTCCTCCACTTGAGGGAAATTTGCTACTGTCCTACAAACCTCTGCACTTGGAGGCCCAACAACGTCTACAAGAAGAAGGTTGTGTAGTAGACATCACTCCCTTGCTGTGTTCTCAGTGCCAGATATTCTCAAATATTCCAGAAAAAATCATATTTAAATTTCAGGGCATTTGGAGAACTTTTATTTTTGGGTTATTTTTATATTGCACGGATAATTCAGAAAACAGACAGAAATTACTATTTTTGCTTTATTTAATATAAATAACAGAAAGTAAAAAAAGGGTACAGAGAGTTGTGTTTTCTAAATTCATCCATCTCATGCTCATCAGAAGGAATCCACTAACAAGGTTGATCAAGTCTTGTTAACAAACTCATTTCGAGTAACATGGAACCGGAGAATTTTCGAATAACACTAAGTTAGCTCAACAGGGATATGCACATCCCCAACAATAAGAATATCATATTTCTTCTTGACAGTAGGTAGAGGAAATTTAAAACCTCCAAAAATAATCGATGGAATTTTTCCAATAGAATTGATATTATGGACTTGAGGTTGTTTCCACGGAAAGTGTACCGTATGCTCATTACCATTAACATGAAAAGTGACATTGCTTTTGGTGCAATCAATAACAACCCCTGCAGTATTCAAAAAGGGTCTTCCAAGAATAATAGACATACTATCATCCTCGGGAATATCAAGAATAACAAAGTCCGTTAAAATAGTAACGTTTGCAACCACAACAGGCACATCCTCACAAATATCGACATGTATAGCAGTTGATTTATCATCTATTTGCAAAGATATTTCAGTAGGTGTCAACTTATTCAAATCAAGTCTACGATATAAATAGATAGGCATAACACTAACACTGGCTCCAAGATCACATAAAGCAGTTTTAACATAGTTTCTTTTAATGGAGCATGGTATAGTTGGTACTCCGGGATCTCCAAGTCTCTTTGGTATTCCTCCCTTAAAAGTATAATTAGCAAGCATGGTGGAAATTTCAGCTTCTGGTATCTTTCTTTTATTAGTAACAACATCTTTCATGTACTTAGCATAAGGATTCATTTTAAGCAAATACCAGTCAAACGCATACGCAAAAAGATAGGTCTAATCATTTCAGCAAAGCGCCCAAAATCCTCATCATCCTTTTTCTTGGATGGTTTGGGAGGAAAAGGCATGGGTTTCTGAACCCATGGTTCTCTTTCTTTATTGTGTTTCCTAGTAACAAAGTATTTCTTATCATAATGTTGATTCTTTGATTGTGGGTTATCAAGATCAACAGCAGGTTCAATCTCTACATCATTGTCATTACTAGGTTGAGCATCAACATGAACATTATCATTAACATTATCACTAGTTTCATGTTCATTACCAAATTGTGTTTCAACATCATAAATAGAGATATCATTGGGATTCTCAGGTGGTTCAGCAATAGGTTCACTAGAAGCATGCAAAGTCCTATCATTTTTCTTGTTCTTCCTTTTAGAAGGACTAGGTGCATCTATATTATTTCTCTGAGAATCTTTCTCAATTCTCTTAGGGTGGCCTTCAGGATACAAAGGTTCCTGAGTCATTTTACCAGTTCTAGTAGCCACTCCAACAGCATACTCATTATTCTTACTATTTAATTCACTGAGCAAATCATTTTGAGCTTTAAGTACTTGTTCTACTTGAGTGGTAACCATAGAAGCATGTTTACTAATGAGTTTAAGTTCACCTTTAACTCTAAACATATAATCACCCAAGTGTTCAATCATATAAGCATTTTGTTTCAATTGTCTACCAAAATAATCATTGAAATCTTCTTGCTTAACCATAAAGTTATAAAACTCATCCAAACATTGGCTAGCAAACTTAGTAGGAGGTATTTCAGCTTTGTCATATATATAGAGAGAATTTACCTTTACTACCTGTGTCGGGTTATCAAGACCATGTGTTTCTTCAATAGGCGGTAAATTAAGACCATGTATTTCTTCAATAGGAGGTAAATTATTAACATATTTAGCTTTAATACCCCTTTTTTCATAGATTTCTTTGCCTCTTGCATATCTTCAGGACTGAGAAATAGAACACCTCTTTTCTTCGGAGTTGGTTTAGGAATAGGCTCAGGAGTTGGCTCAGGAAGTGTCCAATTATTTTCATTTGTCAACATATTATTCAATAGAATTTTAGCTTAATCCGGTGTTCTTTCCCTGAAAACAAAACCAACACAACTATCCAGGTAATCTCTGGAAGCATCGGTTAGTCCATTATAAAAGATATCAAGTATTTCATTTTTCTTAAGAGGATGATCAGGCAAATCATTAAGTAATTGGAGAATCCTCCCCTAAGCTTGTGGGAGACTCTCTTCTTCAATTTGCACAAAATTATATATATATCCCTTAAGGCAGCTTGTTTCTTATGAGCAGGGAAATATTTAGCAGAGAAGTAATAAATCATATCCTGGGGACTACACACACAACCAGGATCAAGAGAATTAAACCATATCTTAGCATCACCCTTTAATGAGAACGGAAATATTTTAAGGATATAAAAGTAGCGAGTTCTCTCATCATTAGTGAACAGGGTGGCTATATTATTTAATTTAGTAAGATGTGCCACAAAAGTTTCAGATTCATAGCCATAAAAAGGATCAGATTCAACCAAACTAATTATATCAGGATCAATAGAGAATTCATAATCCTTATCAGTAACAAAGATAGGTGAAGTAGCATAAGCAGGATCATATTTCATTCTAGCATTCAGAGTTTTTTATTTAAGCTTAGCTATAATTTATTAAGATCACTTCTATCATTGCAAGCAAGAAAGTCTCTTTTATTTTCTTCATCCATAACATAGCCCTCAGGCACAACAGGCAATTCATATTTATTAGGAGAGCCTTCATCATCACTTTCATCAATATTATTAGTTTCAATAATTTCATTCTCTCTAGCCCTAGCAAGTTGTTCATCAAGATATTCACCAAGTGGCACAGTAGTATCAAGCATAGAAGTAGTTTCATCATAAGTATCATGCATAGCAGAAGTGGCATCATCAATAATATGCGACATATCAGAATTAATAGCAGAAGCAGGTTTAGGTGTTGCAAGCTTACTCAAAACAGAAGGTGAATCAATTGCAGAGCTAGATGGCAGTTCCTTACCTCCCCTCGTAGTTGAGGGATAAATCTTGGTTTTTGGATCTCTCAAGTTGTTCATAATGATAAGCAGATATAAATCCCAAGTGACTCAAAGAATAGAGCAATGCTCCCCGACAACGGCGCCAGAAAATAGTCTTGATAACCCATAAGTATAGGGATCGCAACAGTTTTCGAGGGTAGAGTATTCAATCCAAATTTATTGATTCGACACAAGGGGGGCCAAAGAATATTCTCAAGTATTAGCAGTTGAGTTGTCAATTCAACCACACCTAGAAACTTAATATCTGCAGCAAAGTGTTTATGAGCAAAGTAATATGATAGTAGTGGTAACGGTAGCAAAAGGTAATGATAGCAAAAGTAATATTTTTGGTATTCTGTGGTTATGGTAACAATAGCAACGGAAAAGTAAATAAGCGAAGAACAATATATGGAAAGCTCGTAGGCAATGGATCAGTGATAGAGAATTATGCTGAATGTGGTTCATCATGTAACAGTCATAACCTAGGGTGACACAGAACTAGCTCCAATTCATCAATGTAATGTAGGCATGTATTCCGAATATAGTCATACGTGCTTATGGAAAAGAACTTTCATGAAATATTTTGTCCTACCCTCCCATGGCAGTGGGGTCCTACCGGAAACTAAGGGATATTAAGGCCTCCTTTTAATAGAGTACCGAACCAAAGCATTAACACATAGTGAATACATGAACTCCTCAAACTACGGTCATCACCGGGAGTGGTCCCGATTATTGTCTCTTCGGGGTTGCCGGATCATAACACATAGTAGGTGACTATAGACTAGCAAGATAGGATCAAGAACTCACATATATTCATGAAAACATAATAGGTCCAGATCTGAAATCATGGCACTCGGGCACTAGTGACAAGCATTAAGCATAGCAAAGTCATAGCAACATCAATCTCAGAACATAATGGATACTAGGGATCAAACCCTAACAATACTAACTCGACTACATGATAAATCTCATCCAACCCATCACCGTGCAGCAAGCCTACGATGGAATTACTCACGCACGGCGGTGAGCATCATGAAATTGGTGATGGAGGATGGTTGATGATGACGATAGCGACGGATTCCCCTCTCCGGAGCCCCGAACGGACTCTAGATCAGCCCTCCCGAGAGAGTTTAGGGTTTGGCGGCGGCTCCGTATCGTAAAACGCGATGAATCCTTATCCTCTATTTTTTCTCCCCGAACACGAATATATGGAGTTGGAGTTGAGGTCGGTGGAGCTCCAGGGGGCCCACGAGGCAGGGGGCGCGCCCCCACCCTCGTGGCTAGGGTGTGGGCCCCCTGGCCTTGATTCTTTGCCAGTATTTTTTATTATTTCCAAAAACAATCTCCGTGGAGTTTCAGGTCATTCCAAGAACTTTTGTTTCTGCACATAAATAACACCATGGCAATTCTGCTGAAAACAGCGTGAGTCCGGGTTAGTTCCATTCAAATCATGTAAGTTAGAGTCCAAAACAAAGGCAAAAGTGTTTGGAAAAGTAGATACGACGGAGACATATCACCATCCAACGGCCACCGTGATTCTTCAATCTTTGATCTTCCTACTCCAGCCGCCCAAACCAGCGCTAGTGGGACTGCCTGCTCCCTCCTCCCGTGGCTGGTTGTTATGCTGCCAGGCCATCCCTCTACCCACCCGCACATCCTGTTATTTTCCGGCAACGTCGGCCTCACCCCGGAGCCGACCACTCAGCGCTCATACTCCCCTCAGCGTGGGCATCCGCTGTGGTGGCTTCGCCGGATCCGGGTCATTCCCTTCCTGGGCCTTGCCCTCGTCCACTGTGTTTGTGCTCTCGGCACAGCGAGGTTAACTTGGTCAACATACAACAGCCATCGAAAGAGGCTGACAGTAGGGGCCCACACAAGGAAATGCCTCCTTATTAAGCGCAAAATAATGATTCCTCCACCTGATAGCTGGGACCCAACGGAAGGGCCTGTTTATTTCGCAAAAAAACGTTCCCCCCGCTGACAAGTCGGACCCACCAGCTATATCTTCGCATGCAAGGAAGTGCCTCGTTATTACGCACAAAAAATGAATACTCCCCCTACTAGCTGGGACCCACCATAGTGGGAGGCTGACTTGTGGGCCTACTAGGATGACGGGGACGGAGGGCTTTGTCAACTTAGTCAATACGAACAATTCTAGCTCCAGTGACTGTACAATGTCCATCCAACGGCCGTAGTGCTTCTTCAACCTCTGGTCTTCTTGCTCCAGCCGCCCAAACAAGCGTCGGCCGTGCCGCCTGCTCCTGCCTCCCGTGTTTGGTTGTGCTGCCACCGCTGGCCATGCCATCCCTCTATACTCACCCACACCTCCTATTATTCTTCGGCGACGGCAGCCTCACACCGCAGCCGAAGCAGTCAACCCACGTACTCCCCTTCGTATGGGCATCCACTGCTGCGTCCTCCCCGGCTCCGCGTCGTCCCCTTCTAGGGCCTCGTCGTCACCGACCGCCCTAGTGCTCTCGGCGTGGCATGGTGAACGTGGTCAAGGAACGACTTCCATCGGAAGAGTACCATACGTGGAGAGGCTGACAGCTGGGTCCACGGCAGCAGCAAGGAAGTGCCTCCTTATTACGCGCAAAATAATTATTCCTCCACCCGACAGCAGGGACCCACCGAATGGGCCACCGTATTTCGCGAAAAAAATGTCTCCCCCCTAATTGCTAGGACCCACCAGCTACATCTTCGCACGGAAGGAAGTGCCTGACAGTTAGGACCCACCTGGTCGAAGTGTACATAGTGTTGTCATTCTGGTCGCGAACGTGTATGTACATACTGGTCGATGTAGAGGCGTGCACGTGTCGTAGTAGAGGCGCACACGTGTCATAGTAGAGGTGCGCAGTAGCATGTACATGTACGTACCGCCAGGGTGCAAGAAAGTAAATACAACCACGTACGTACATACGGGCGGGGTCTCGAATGCCTACTCGCGCATATGTAAGGCCAAGGCTCGTGTACATGGCTGGTCGAAACGGAGAAGCTGCGTCGTCGTCATGATCATGGGGAGGCAACCGGCTGGGTCAAAATGGAATATATCATCGTGTTCATCGGGAGCCAACCGGCTTGGACGGAACAGCCGATGGAAATGAGGCCTGGCGTACCGTAGAACAGAGGAAACGGCCTTGTGTTCGACCGGCCACGGTCGAAACGGGATCCTATTCATCGGGAGGGGTCTGGCGTACCGCAAAACAGAGGAAACGGACTTCTCTTGGACCTCCTACGGTGGAAACGGGGTCCTGTTGATCGGGAGGGGTGTGGCGTACCACAAAATGGGACTCCACGGGATACTGTTCATCTCCATCATCGACTGCCTCCACGGGCTCCTGTTCATCTACCATCGACCTCCTCCAGCCTCCACCTGCGACTGTTCATCCAGGGGCTCCTGTTCATCCAGCCTCCACCGCGCGCTCCTCCACCGGCTACTGTTCAACCAGCCCTTTCCACGGGGTCCTCTTCAACCACCCCTCCACGGGCTACTGTTCATCCAGGCCTCCACCGACTACTGTTCAACCAGCCCCCCACGGGGTCCTGTTCATCCAGCCCTCCACGGGGTCCTGTTCATCGACCCCCCAACCAACTCGATCGGGGTCCTGTTCATCCAGCGGTAACACCATGGGTCCTGTTCATCCACCCCTCCCCCCACCGGGAACTGTTCATCCACCCCCCAACAACGCTCACTGTTCATCCAGAGGCAGCATCAATCGGCTTCAGTTAGCAGCAGTAGCAAAGAAATCACTCGGGTTCAGTTAACAGCAAGGGATCGATCGACCCCTCAGGTTCAGTAACGCGTAGCCTGCAGTGGAATCGCTTGGGTTTAGTTAGAACCCAACGCCTCTCTCGGGTTCATTTAGAGCCCAATGCCTCGCACACACATGTGTACGTATGAGAGAAACGCACATCGCTCGGCCCCCGACCACCCACCGTAACCGGGAACTCCTCGATATTTTCAGCAGAATTGCTATGGTGTTATTTTTGTGCATAAATAAGAGTTCTCGGAATGACCTAAAAATCAATGGAGATTATTTTTGGAATATATAAAAAATATTGGCGAAAAGATCCACGTCAAGGGGCCCACACCCTGTCCACGAGGGTGGGGGCGCACCTACCCCACCTGGGCACGCCCCCCTGCCTCGTGGACCCCCTGACGCTCCACCGATGTCCATCCTGACTCCATATATTCACGTTCGGGGAGAAAAAAAATTGGAGAGAAGGATTCATCGCGTTTTACGATACTGAGCCACTGCCAAGCCCTAAACACTCTCAGGAGGGCTGATATGGAGTCCGTTCGGGGCTCCGGAGAGGGGAATCTGTCGCCATCATCATCATCAACCTTCCTCCATCACCAATTTCATGATGCTCACCGCCGTCCACGAGTAATTCCATCGTAGGCTTGCTGGACGGTGATGGGTTGGATGAGATTTATCATGTAATCGAGTTAGTTTTGTTAGGGTTTGATCCCTAGTATCAACTATGTTCTGAGATTGATGTTGCTATGACTTTGCTATGCTTAATGCTTGTCACTAGGGCCCGAGTGCCATGATTTTAGATCTCAACCTATTATGTTTTCATGAATATATGTGAGTTCTTGATCCTATCTTGCAAGTCTATAGTCACCTATTATGTGTTATGATCCGTTAACCCTGAAGTGACAATAATCAGGATACTTACTAGTGATGATTGTAGTTTGAGGAGTTCATGTATTCACTATGTGTTAATGCTTTGGTTCAGTACTCTATTAAAAGGAGGCCTTAATATCCCTTAGTTTCCAACTAGCAAAAGAGCCCGTGCGTTGCAACGGGAGAGAAAACATAGCACACGCTCTTAACTCAACAACCATCACTCAAGACCACAATAGGTCCATCCCCTTTATTTTTGCGAGGCATCATATTTGTGTTGCCGCTTATCCTCCTTCTCACTCTCGCCGGCGATGGCCTCGGTGTTCACACAAAACAAAAAAATGTGTGTTGAATATGGTTAATCCTAAGGTGTCTCTCTCCCTCTCTCCTCCCTCTCCCTCTACCTCTCTCTCTCTCCCCCCTCACTCTCTCTCTCTCTCTCGCTCACTTTCTCTCACTCTCGCGATGAGAAATCTGTTGTTTTCCCCTGCGACATTTTTCAAAGGTATGCATGTGTAGTTATCGATGTTTTCTTTTCCGTATATGGTTATAGTGGGGTGTTTATTTACAATCCGGATCGCCGCCGGTATGAAAAAATGAATCTTGCGTTATAAATTATAAGTTTGCTTCCGTAACAATATTGTAAAAATATTTAATAGGTAAAATTAACATCATATTTAGATCCCACACATTTTTCTAATAAAATTTCATATATAATATGTTAAAATCGAAGTTACGGTTTAAAAGATACATATAATTTAGAAAATCATTTGGTTTGACTCAAATATATTTGAAAAAAATATTTAAAAATACTTAACAGGTAAAAATAATCTCATATTCATATTGTACATATTTTTCTAATCAAATTTCATATATAACATGTTCAAAAGTTACGGTTTAAAAGATATTGATGATTTTAAAAAGCATTAGTTTGACATAAATATGATCCGTGGATGAATTACCTGAAACATCAGGGTTTTTTTTCAAAAAAATGTAAAATAACGGTTCGGGTGTGACTTAAATCCGGACGGCGGGTTGATTTCAAGAAAAGACAGGGACTTTTGTGTAAAATATGAAAATAACGATTGGTTTTAACTTAAAACAGAACTGCAGGTTGAATTCTCTAAAATAGAGGGACTTTTCTGAAAATTGCCATGACGGACGAAAGAAACCCATTTTGCTTTATTATTAGGTAAAGATAGGACCCCGCTGCCATGGGAGGGTAGGACAAAAGATGTCATGCAAGTTCTTTTCCATAAGCACGTATGACTATATTCGGAATACATGCCTACATTACATTGATGAACTGGAGCTAGTTCTGTGTCACCCTATGTTATAACTGTTGCATGATTGATCGCATCCGACATAATTATCCATCACTAATCCATTGCCTACGAGCTTTTCATATATTGTTCTTCGCTTATTTACTTTTCCGTTGCTACTGTTACAATCACTATAAAACCAAAAATATTACTTTTGCTACCATTACCACTACTATCGTATTAACTTTCTACTAAATACCTTACTGCAGATATTAAGTTTCCAGGTGTGGTTGAATTAACAACTCAGCTGCTAATACTTGAGGATATTCTTTGGCTCCCCTTGTGTCGAATCAATAAATTTGGGTTGAATACTCTACCCTCGAAAACTGTTGCGATCCCCTATACTTGTGGGTTATCAAGACTATTTTCTGGCGCCGTTGCCGGGGAGCATAGCTCTATTCTGTGAGTCACTTAGGATTTATATCTGCTTATCACTATGATGAACTTGAAAGATAAAAGAACCAAGATTTTTCCCTCAACTAAGAGGGGAGGTAAGGAACTACCATCTAGCTCTGCACTTGATTCACCTTCTGTTTTGAGTAAACTTGCGACACCTACACATGCTATTGATTCTGATAGGTCGCATGTTATTGATGATGCCACTTCTGCTTTGCATGATACTTATGATGAAACTACTTCTATGCTTGATAATACTATGCCACTAGGTGAATTTCTCGATGAATAACTTGCTAGGGCTAGAGAGAATGAAATTATTGAAACTGATAATATTGATGAAAGTGATGGTGAAGATTCTCCCCTAGATATGAATTGCCTATTGCGCCTGAGGGTTATGTTATGGATGAAGAAACTGTTAGAGACTTTCTTGCTTGCAATGATAGATTTGATCTTAAGAAATTATTAGCTAAGCTTAAAGAAAAGTCTTTGAATGCTAGAATGAAATATGACCCTGCTTTTGCTAGTTCACCTATCTTTATTACTGATAAGGATTATGATTTCTCTGTCGATCCTGAGTTATTTACTTTGGTTGAATCCGATTCTTTTTATGGCTATGAATCTGAAACTGTTGTGGCACATCTTCCTAAATTAAATGATATAGCCACCCTATTTACTCATGATGAGAAAAATCGCTATTACTTTATCCTTAAGTTGTTTCCGTTCTCATTAAAGGGTGATGCTAAAACATGGTTTAATTCTCTTGATCCTGGTTGTGTGCATAGCCCCTAGGATATGATTTATTACTTCTCTGCTAAATATTTCCCCGCTCATAAGAAACAAGCTGCTTTAAGGGAAATAAACAATTTTGTGCAAATTTAAGAAGAGAGTCTCCCACAAGCTTGGGTGTGACTTCTCTAATTACTTAATGCGTTGCCTGATCATCCTCTCAAGAAAAATGAAATACTTGATATCTTTTATAATGGACTAACCGATGCTTCTAGAGACTACCTGGATAGTTGTGCTGGTTGTGTTTTCAGGGAAAGAACTGTTGATCAAGCTGAATTGCTATTGAATAATATGTTCGGTGATGAAAATGATTGGACACTTCTTGTACCAGCTCCTAAGCCATCTCCGAAGAAAAAGGGTATTCTATTTCTCAGTCCAGAAGATATGCAAGAGGCAAAAAATCTATGAAAGAAAAAGGTATTAAAGCTGAAGATGTTAAGAATTTACCACCTATTGAAGAAATACATGGTCTTGATAACCCGACACAGGTAGTAAAGGTAAATTCTCTCTATAGATTTGATAAATGTGAAATTCCATTTACTAAGTTTGCTAGCCAATGCTTGGATGAGTTTGATGACTTTATGGTTAAACAAGAAAACTTCAATGCTTATGTTGGTAGACAGTTGAAACACAATGCTGATATGCTTCAACACTTGAGTGATTATATGTCTAGAGTTAAAGGTGAACTTAAACTTATTAGTAAACATTCTTCTATGGTTAACACTCAAGTAGAACAAGTACTTAAGGCTCAGAATGATTTACTCAATGAATTAAATAATAAGAAAAATGATAATGTTGTTAGAGTTATGACTAGAGGGGGTAAAATGACTCAGGAACCTTTGTATCCTGAGGATCATCCTAAGAGAATTGAGCAAGATTCTCAGAGAACTAATGTTGATACACCTAGTACTTCTAAAAGGAAGAAAAAGAAAAATGATAGGACCTTGCATGCTTCTAGTGAACCTGTTATTAACACACCTGAGAATCCCAATGATATTTCTATTTCTGATGCTGAAACAGAATCTGGTAATGAACATGAACCTAGTGATAATGCTAATGATGATGTTCATGTTGATGCTCAACCTAGCAATGATAATGATGTAGAGACTGAACCTGCTGTTGATCTTGGTAACCCACAATCAAAGAATCAACGTTATGATAAGAGAGACTTTGTTGCTAGGAAGCACGGTAAAGAAAGAGAACCATGGGTTCAGAAACCCATGCCTTTTCCTCCTAAACCATCCAAGAAAAAGGATGATGAGGATTTTGAGCACTTTGCTGAAATGATTAGACCTATCTTTTTGCGTATGCGTTTGACTAATATGCTTAAAATGAACCCTTATGCTAAGTATATGAAGGATATTGTTACTAATAAGAGAAAGATACCGGAAGATGAAATTTCCACCATGCTTGCTAAGTACACTTTTAAGGGTGGAATACCAAAGAAACTAGGAGATCCAGGAGTACCAACTATACCATGCTCCATTAAAAGAAACTATGTTAACACTGCTTTATGTGATCTTGGAGCCGGTGTTAGTGTTATGCCTCTCTCTTTATATTGTAGACTTCATTTGAATAAGTTGACACCTACTGAAATATCTTTGCAAATGATTGATAAATCAACCTCTATACCTGTCGGTATTTGTGAGGATGTGCCTATTGTGGTTGCAAACGTTACTATTTTAACGGACTTTGTTATTCTTGACATTCCCGAGGACGATAGTATGTCGATTATCCTTGGTAGACCCTTTTTGAATACTGCAAGGGCTGTTATTGATTGCAACAAAGGCAATGTCAATTTTCATGTTAATGGTTATGAGCATACGGTACACTTTCCGAGGAAACAACCTCAAGTCCATAGTATCAATTCTATTGGAAAAATCTCAACAATTACTATTGGAGGTTTTGAATTTCCTCTTCCTACTGTCAAGAAGAAATATGATATTCTTGTTGTTGGGGACGTGCATATCCCTGTTGAGGTAACCTAGTGTTATTCGAAACTTCTCCGGTTTCATGTTATTCGAAATGAGTTGTTAACAAGACCTGATCAACCTTGTTAGTGGATTTCTTTTGATGATCATGAGATGGATGAAGTTAGAAAGCACAACTTTATGTACCCTATTTTTACTTTCTGTTATTTATATTTAATAAAGTAAAAATAGTATTTTCCGTCTGTTTTCTGAATTATCCATGCAATAAAAAATACCCTAAAAATAGATGTTCTCCAAATGTCCTGAAAATGAAATATGATTTTTTTCTAGAATATTTGAGGATTTTAGGCACTAAGAACACAGCAGGGGGAGCAGCCAGGTGCCCACGAGGGTGGAGGGCGCGCCCCTGCCTCGTGGACCCCACATGGGTCCCCTCCACTTATGCGTGCACCCACACATTTTGTCTTGCTCCAGAATAACTCACTAGCCAGCTCAAACCCGAGTTCTTGCTCATCTTGCTGCCATTTTCGATCTCCTTGCTCAAAGCTCCATTTAGAAAACTGCTTTGAGGGATTGTTCTTTGGTATGTGACTCCTCCAATGGTCCAATTAGTTTTTGTTCTAGTGCTTTATTTATTTCAAATTTTTGCTGCTTAGGTGACTCTGTTCTTGAGCTTGCTTGTCAAATTTATGTGGTCAAGAGTAGTTTTAATGAATGATATATCCTCTAGGCACTTGTAGGAGTAGTTGCTATCAATCTTGTTGAGTTTGGTTCACTTTTATTTTAAGTTACTAAAAAATTCAGAAAATTTTAGAAAAAGATGAAGAGATTTTTGAGGGGCTCATCGAGCCGAAGCTCGAAGGATAAGCAAAGTGAAGAGAACAAGAAGCCCAAGTATAATCTCCCTCGTACTGTGGAGGTTCGGCCATGTGAATGGCCTTGTGATGAGTTCTTGAGAGAAACCGGGATTTATGAAGATTTTTGTCATTTGGCTAAGACTGCAGGCCTCACCGCCTTCCTCCATGACCAGCGTGAACAGTATCTCTTACTCACCAATAACTTTGTGCAAAAAATTTCATTTCCATGCTAGGAGATCACCAGCTTTGGTGGAATTTTATTTATATGATGAGCATAAGGAGATGTCACTTTATGATTTTTGTCGGGTCTGTTTGATACCCTTTGCGGCTAGCGTAGAGGAACCGCATCATAACGATGTGGAAGGGTTTATTGATACGATTGCTGTAGGGGAAACTAGAAAGGTTTCCGATGCAAGAATCACTAGCATACATTTTCCTGTTCTGCGTTACTTCGCAATATTTGCTAGTAGATGTTTAATTGGTCGTGGGAACTGCGGAAATCTTAGTGCCCTGATATTGTTATTTTGCGCCATGCCATGTTTCGTGATACTACTTTCAGTTTAGGCGCTATTGTTGCTAAACGGTTAAATTTGAACCGTACAAAGGGCCCCGTCCTCGGAGGTATCTTTGCCTCGCGCCTTGCTGCACACTTTAACATACCTATCAGGCATTTTGAGAAGGAAGAAAAGTTGTTGCCTCCTATTGTTCTAGATTATAAGAGTATGGTAGCACATGAGTTTATTGTTAAGGATAAGAATAAGATACTTAAGTACAAATTAATATTTGGTAAAAATTATTGTGAGATTATTACCTTACCTGCACCCTCTTTGTTTAACATATTTTCAGGCACGCACCTCATTTTGCCTGAGGCCATTCATGCGTACCGGGGCCAGATGTCAGCTGCAGAGCCTGAGCCGGAGCCACCATCTGATCCTCACTGTCAGTCTTTTTATCATTGGAATCCGGAGGAGATCGCTAACCAGTGGCAATCTGAGGACCCTTCTTAGTACGACCCCAGCTATAGTTTTGATCCATGGGCATATACCAACTTAGGCCAAAAGCCTAAGCTTGGGGGAGTACGTATTTCTCACCGACATTACATCTATGTTCACACACTCATGCTAGTTGTCGGTGCTCATACTTTTTCATTGTATCATCCATGCTAGTTTAATTTGTTTTTAAGCTTTCTTCTTGTGTGTTTGAAAAACCTTAATAAAACCAAAAAAATTACTTGTAGCTTTTAGTTAGTCTACTTTCCATGCCTGTAGTAGTAATTAAAATAAAACCTAAAAAGATTTCTCGTTCTTGTTTTGCTTGTTGGGAGCTTTCCCGTGTAAATAGTTGTGTTTCTTTTCTTTTTCTTTGAGGGTCGAGAGGAGAAGACCATGATGAAAATGTTGAGTAGCTCTCATATGCATTATTGTTGATCTAACAAAGAGCCCATATTACCTTGTCTTCGCTCTTGAGTTGAATGCTTGCAAATTCCATCTTAATCCAATGCACATGCACTATTATTATTATCCACACTATTCGGTCGTGCAAGTGAAAGGCAATAATGACGATATATGATGAACTGATTAAGATGAGGAAAGCTGGTATGAACTCGACCTCTCTTGTTTTTGTAAATATGATTAGTCCATCATTCCTAATTCAGCCTATTATGAATGAAACATGTTTGCAATGACAATTAGAGATTATAGTTTCTTATGCCATGCTTAATTTGCTAGGAGTTTATAATGGTTTACATTGCATGCCAACATACAATTAAAATGGTTGTGATGTGGTATGATAGGGTGGTATCCTCCTTTGAACGATTCGAGTGGCTTGACTTGGCACATGTTCACGCATGTAGTTGAAACAAAATCAACATAGCCTCTACGATATTTATGTTCATGGTGAATTATATCCTACCCATGCTCGCATTCAGTGTTGATTAATTTTAATGCATGTTCATGACTGTTGTCGCTCTCTAGCTGGTCGCTTCCCAGTATCATTCTAGCCTTCACTTGTACTAAGCGAGAATACTGCTTGTGCATCCAACTCCATAAACCCCAAAAGTTATTCCATATGAGTCCACCATACCTTCCTATATATGGAATCTACCTGCCGTTCCAAGTAAATTTGTATGTGCCAAACTCTAAACCTTCAAATAAACATTCTGTTTTGTATGCTCGAATAGCTCATGTATCAACTAGGGTTGTCTGTATCCTCCATGCTAGGCGGGTTATTCTCAAGAGGAGTGGAATCTGCTACTCACTCACGAGAAAGTGGCTGGTCACCGGGATGCCCAGTCCCATGCTCAAATCAAATCAAAATAATTGCAAACAAAACTCCCCCAGGATTGTTGTTAGTTGGAGGCACCCGTTGTTTCGGGCAAGCCATGGATTGATTCTTGTTGGTGGTGGGGGAGTATAAACTTTACCATTCTTCTTGGGAACCGCCTATAATGTGTGTAGCATGGAAGATATTGAGATCTCTCGGTTGTTATGTTGACAATGAAAGTATACCGCTCAAAATATTATTCACCTCTATTTCAAAATCGAGCTCTGGCACCTCTACAAATCCCCGCTTCCCTCTGCGAAGGGCCTATCTATTTACTTTTATGTTGATTCGTCTTCCTCTTATTAAAAGCACCAGTTGGAGAGCACCATTGTCATTTGCATTCATTACTCTTAGTTTACATTGAGTATGACTTGACTGGATCTCTTTTACCATGGATTACAATGTCTAGTCGGTCCTTGATCTTTAAAGGTGCTCTGCATTTATGTTTTGCGGTCTCAGAAAGGGCTAGTGAGATACCATCTTGTTATATCATATTATGATTGTTTTGAGAAAGTGTTGTCATCCGAGATTTATTATTATTGCTCTCTAGTTGATTATGCCATTGATATGAGTAAACATGAGACCTAAATGTTATTGTGAATATGGTTAGTTCATAATCTTTGCAACAACAAGAGCAAACAGAGTTTGTAAAAGTTTTTCTTTATCACTTTCAGTTTATCAACTGAATTGCTTGAGGACAAGCAAAGGTTTAAGCTTGAGGGAGTTGATACGTCTCCATCGTATCTAATTTTCCAAACACTTTTGCCCTTGTTTTGGACTCTAACTTGCATGATTTGAATGGAACTAACCCGGACTGACGTTGTTTTCAGCATAATTGCTATGGTGTTATTTTTTTGCAGAAATAAATGTTCTCGGAATGACCTGAAAATCAACGAAGATTATTTTTGTAATATATAAAAAAATACTGGCGAAAAGATCCACGAGGGTGGGGGGCACGCCCCCTGCCTCATGGACCCCCTGACGTTCCACCGACGTCCATCCTGACTCCATATATTCACGTTTAGGGAGAAAAAAATCAAAGAGAAGGATTCATCGCGTTTTACGATACAGAGCCGCGGCCAAGCCCTAAACTCTCTCGGGAGGGCTGATCTGGAGTCCGTTCGGGGCTCCGGAGAGGGGAATCCGTCGCCATCAGCATCAACCTTCCTCCATCACCAATTTCATGATGCTCACCAGCGTGCGTGAGTAATTCCATCGTAGGCTTGCTGGACGGTGATGGGTTGGATGAGATTTATCATGTAATCGAGTTAGTTTTGTTAGGGTTTGATCCCTAGTATCCACTATGTTCTGAGATTGATGTTGCTATGACTTTGCTATGCTTAATGCTTGTCACTAGGGCCCGAGTGCCATGATTTCAGATCTGAACCTATTATGTTTTCATGAATATATGTGAGTTCTTGATCCTATCTTGCAAGTCTATAGTCACCTATTATGTGTTATGATCCGTTAACCCCGAAGTGACAATAATCGGGATACTTACCGGTGATGACCGTAGTTTGAGGAGTTCATGTATTCACTAAGTGTTAATGCTTTGGTCCGGTACTCTATTAAAAGGAGGCCTTAATATCCCTTAGTTTCCAATAGGACCCCGCTGCCATGGGAGGGTAGGACAAAAGATGTCATGCAAGTTCTTTTCCATAAGCACATATGACTATATTCGGAATACATGCCTACATTACATTGATGAACTGGAGCTAGTTCTGTGTCACCCTATGTTATAACTGTTGCATGATTGATCGCATTCGACATAATTATCCATCACTGATCCGTTGCTTACGAGCTTTTCATATATTGTTCTTCGCTTATTTACTTTTCCGTTGCTACTGTTACAATCACTATAAAACAAAAAATATTACTTTTGGTACCGTTACCACTACTATCATATTACCTTTCTACTAAATACCTTGCTGCAGATATTAAGTTTCCAGGTGTGGTTGAATTGATAACTCAGCTGCTAATACTTGAGGATATTCTTTGGCTCCCCTTGTGTCGAATCAATAAATTTGGGTTGAATACTCTACCCTCGAAAACTGTTGTGATCACCTATACTTGTGGGTTATCTATTTTTTGTCATAGAAGTAGGACCCCACCACATCTATGATGATACCGGGTTTTGTCACAATTATCGTCATAAAAGTGTCATAAGCATGACAGGAAAAAAATTCGTTCAGCCGAAAATGTCACGGATGTGTCTTTTTTTGTAGTGAGTAAATGACAAGCTACTCCAAAAAGATATAAGTGAAGATCATGCGAGTAGTTAAGTAAACGGGTTGCTAATTGAGGACTCTCTCTTATTTAAAACTTTCAGATCTAAGAATTTTATCAAAACAACAAGCAAATCAAAACAAAATGACATTCCAAGAGTAGGACAACTCATGTGAAGAAACAAAAACTTAGGCCCAACCAATACTAACCGATAATTGTTGACGAAGAAAGGTGGGATGCCTACCAGGGCATCCCCAAGCTTAGATGTTTGAGACTTCTTGAAATATTATCTTGGGATGCCTTGGGCATCCCCAAGATTGAGCTTTCGTGTCTCCTTAATTCTTCTCATATCACGGTTTTCCTAATCTCAAAAGCTTCATCCACACAAAACTCAACAAGAACTCGTGAGATAAGTTAGTATAAACCAATGCAAAACCCTTATCATTCTCTACTGTCGAAAATCACTAAAATTATTATTCAACATTGCATACTAAATGCCTCTGCATATTTAATACTCCTATCCTCAAATAGAATCATTAAACAAGCAAACATATGCAAACAATGCAAACATAACAGCAATCTACCAAAACAGTACAGTCTGTAAAGAATGGAAGAGTATTAATACTTATTCAACTCCAAACATTATGAAAATTTACCACACTGTCAAAAATTTATCAGAGCTTATTTTGCAAAAAAGTTTCAACATTTTATCACATTCTGACTTTTCTAGGGAATTTCTGCAACAGAGGTAAACTTTCTGTTTTCAAACAGCAACATGTAGACTTGCAAAATAAGCATGACAAAGGCTATCATTGCCACTTTTATTGAAATAAAAGATGCAAAACATTATTCTAAATAACATCTGTCGGCGTCCTGGGAAAGGGGGTCCCCAGACTTGCCTGCCTGCGGCTCACGGCGTGGCTTCACCAGCGGCCCTGTACGGCCCGTCTTCACCAGCAAACACTCAAGACCCTCAAGAGGGGCCAAACCTCGCAAGGCAGACGACGCAAGACCTCCTCAGGGGCGGCCTCACCAGGCTGGCTTGCGAGGGGCAGAGAGATCAAGGCAAGGGGTACCTCACGAGGTTCCTGTGACGCAAGCCATGACGACCAAGGCCAGGAGGGCACCAAGTGGGCGCCAGCGGGCGCAGTGTCCTCTTTGGTGCTAAGGGGGCAAGCACATGCGAGGAGTCCCGAGGCAGCAGGCAAAGGTTTCCATATCAGTGCAACGAGACCAAGACCAGCAGGATGGCAAGACATAGGTCACCGTGGAGCCCAGGACAGTGTCATCACCAGAGCCTTTGGCAGCCGAAGACCATCTTTTGTCAGGATGGCTTGTACTACCTGTCCCCCTTCAAATTGGCCATTGTGGGATCCCTTCCCGCCTAATATTTGGGAAGAGGACCCGGGCCTCTATATATAGGACTAGCCACCACTGTAGGGAAGAGAGACATCTTGGATCGGATCCACTCCACCGAGCCAATCACACAAGCTCACCAAGCACAAGAGCACCTCTCCTCAAGAGGCTGTTCTTCCCTTGTAACTGTTCATCCTCAGTCCAAGAGGCAATCCACCACACCACACTGGAGTAGGGTATTACACCACATCGGTGGCCCGAACAGGTATAAATCTTGTGTCCCTTTGTTCTGCAAGTTCGACACGCCAAGCCTTGAGATTGCGGTGAGGGTGAGAGCTTGGGGGAGGAGAGATCTTCGTGCGCACCCTAGTTTTCGAACCTCAAGGGTTTTGCCAGAACCCAAAATCCGACATTTGGCGCGCCAGGTAGGGGTGCGCCGAAGCCTCTCTTCCATCAGCAGATCCGCCAACAGTCTGCAGCACCGATGTCCGGCGGCCCAAGGGCTGACACCGATCACTAGGCAGCCTGTCCAGCCCGGGCGGCGTCGTCCGCCCAAGAAGACCTCAACTCCGTGCTCTAGGTGGCACGTGCGCCGCCAAACGCCATGGGGCGCGGGCGTCATGGCTCGGCGACTTCCACCCTTACCCCGCGGCGCGCACGGGCCGCCACAAGGGCCTCAAGCTACGCCGCGGCGACAGTATCGCACTCCAGACGGGAACAAGCGAACATGAGGGCCGCGCTCATAGTGGCGCGGGAGCTGCTACGATGCCGACTGATGGAGAGCGACTGGGATGCATTGGTGGAGCGTGTTGCCGAGCTATTGGACGCCGTAGCCAGGGGTACACCACTTTCTGCTCCTTGCTCATGCCTCAGGCTGCGGGCGGATCGCACGGTGGTCCTCGTCACGCCCGCGCGCCCCCGGGTGCACCAGGAGGTTTCGTCGGCACCAGCGCAACCAGCGGCGCCGGACACCCAACCACACCTATGCCTCCCCATGGGCGCAGGTGTAAGTAGTGCCACCCACGGTCCCGGCAGGATACTGCCCTACCATCCTGGCGCGCCGAACCAAGCGATGTGGAGCGTGGGGCACCCTGGCGAGGTTTCCGAGGCGGCGGCCCCGGAGGCCTATGTGCCCCGCATGATGGACAAGGAGTACACACCGGAAGATGACCCCGGTTCATTCCTCGAGTCGGGCTGGGAAGAGGAGACGCTAGAAGTTGAGGCCTTCTAGGAGCCACCCGGGAGCCTCGCCGACCATGTCGGTGATACCAGCTACAGGGTACCGCCGATCTCTTAGGAACAGACTTACGCTAACCATGGGTCGCAAGTGAATCAGGTCGCAGCTGTGGACGGCGGCCCCAGGACGGCGGCCCCCATTCCATCAGGGGAAGCGCATTGGGGGCTGCGGGGGAGGGGCCAGGAGCAAGGCCCCTCCCCACATCGAATGGAGCAAGGCGTCTCTCAGAGGTAGGTCCTCTGCCGGGGAGGCACCGGCGAGCTTTCCCCCGGAAGAGGGTTCGTGGTCGCCGAGGGTGCCGCTGGCATCCCCTTTTCCCCTTGGCATCTTCCTGGTTTCTGGATGCCCCAACGGTGGTCGAGGGTGGTGCAAGGCGGGGTCCTCGTCTGGCGATATGAAGTAAGCTCACGCCTGTGAAGGTCTCCGCTCGTGACACTCTCACATAATAATGAGTGGGTCTGTACATGCCCCGGAGTCTCCGTAGTGCCGCCCTCAGGCCTCGGGGGCTCCCACCCACGTCCTAGTGGAAGCACCATGCTCCGCGCTGGCCGTCGACACTATCCCCCAATGACTATGCTCACGGCCTGTGAAAGCACTTATCTCCGCGCTGGTGAGAAGACTCGAAGACAAGAATACTAGCTAAGTGCCGGACGCGACCATTTGCTTTCGACCTCTTTTCTGTAGCTCAGACTCGCAGCTTTTGATCTTGAATTTGAAGTTGCATTTCCATTAGCAGTCACGGGGGGGGGGGCATCCTTTCTTGTTCCCTTTGATTTCATGAGTTTCTGGATTCGTGTTTTGTTTGAGATTTTTGACCGCTATCTTCCCCCCTTTTTTCGAAGGCCTCGCGAGCGGGGTCTGGCAGCGGTGCACGCACACTACACGCGCATCTCTTCATCACTGGCGCTCGTTTCTCGCGAGGCCCTCTTGGGCGGACCTCTCAGGAAAAAAAAACCTCGCGAGCTCGTGAGGGGCTCCTCTCAGAAGGAATGCACATCCACAACCACCGAACCAGTTTGAAGCCCGGCTAAAGCAAAGTAAGTCACGGCATCAAGTCTGCAAGGGGAGACGCGAGCACCCAAAAGTATGCTTTAAGCCTAGCCCGAGGAATGAAGTGGTAGTCTATTTACATGAGGGGCTTCCCCTCTCCAAAATGCTCTTACATCGTGAGGGGCCATGCCCAAGCTTTCTCCGTGCAGGTTCAAAATAAAGGAGCGAGGGCTCGGCCGGACATATCGCTTGCCTCATCCCCCGAATCGCTCCCAGGCAGCCTGCTGGCGTCGTCGCTGTCGCTGTCCCCACCGCCATCATCCACACCGCCATCAGCCACTCCGCCATCAGATGCGCCGCCATCGACCACGTCGCCCTCATCCGCCGCGACCATCACCGCGTCGTCATTAGAAGCAAAGGCCCTAACCAGAGCGTCCACATTGTCATCCACCTAGTGCGCGAGGTTGCCCCGGACGACCACGGGCACTGGGGAGATGGAGGCAGCAAAATCAAAGTCAGGATTGGTGTTCAGGATATAGCTGAAGACGCGGGAGAATGCACGCCCGAGAAGGCTTCGTCTCTTTTCATCCACAAGCTCGCGAGCCCTCTCAGCACGGCTCTCCAGGCGCGTCACAACATCAGTGAAGAAGCGAAGATGGCTCGCGTAATCCTCGGCGTGGGGATGAGGGGCGTTCTCATAGCAGATGGTACCTGATAACCCACAAGTATATGGGGTCAATTGTAGCCTCTTTTGATAAGTAAGAGTGTCAAACCCAACGAGGAGCTAAAGGTAGAACAAATATTCCCTCAAGTTCTATAGACCACCGATACAACTCTACGCACGCTTAACGTTCGCTTTACCTAGAACAAGTATGAAACTAGAAGTACTTTTTAGGTGTTGTTGGATATGTTTGCAAGATAATAAATAGTGTGTAAATAAAAAGTAGGGGCTGTTTAGATAAAGAAACAACTAAGTTAGTTTTAGTAGAGAGCTTGTTGTCACACAAGAAAGTTATTTGTCCCTAGGCAATCGATAACTAGACCGGTAATCATTATTGCAATTTTATTTGAGGGAGAGGCATAAGCTAACATACTTTCTCTTCTTGGATCATATGCACTTATGATTGGAACTTTAGCAAGCATCCGCAACTACTAAAGATCATTAAGGTAAAACCCAACCATAGCATTATAAGGCATCAAGTGCTCTTTATTCCCATACGCAAACAACCTACTTACTCGGGTGTGTGTTTCTATCACTCACGCCACCCACATAAGCAAATCATGAACATATTGAAAACCCTACAGAGGGGATCCCTCATGCTTGCGCGACACGGAGAGCACCATAGGACAACACCAATAATAAAACATGCAACTCAAACCAATCACGATCATCAATTAACCCATAGGACAAAACGGATCTACTCAAACATCATAGGATAGCCACACATCATTGGGAAATAATATATAGCATTGAGCACCATGTTTAAGTAGAGATTACAACGGGTAAAAGAGGGGTTACACCGCTGCATAGAGGGGGGAAGAGTTGGTGATGACGGCGGTGAAGTTGTTGGTGTAGATTGCAGTGACGATGATGGCCCTGGCGGCATTCCGGCACCACCGGGAGAGAGGGGGGAGAGAGCCCCCCTTCTTCTTATTCCTTGACCTTCCCCCTAGATGGGAGAAGGGTTTCCCCTTTGGTCCATGGGCTCCATGGCATGGGAGGGGAAAAGGGTTTCCCCTCTGGTCCATGGTCCATGGGCTCAAGGCTGCGCTCCGTGGCCTCCAGCAACAGCGTTCCTCACGCCTCAAGATTTCCTCCTCGTCGGACGGGGCGCCCTTCATCGATTCTAGGGCAACTCTGCGCGCCTCCTCCTGTTGCTCCAGGGAGGCGTTCAAGGCCTGGAGCTCCCGCCTGCGCTTCTCAGTGGCCGCGCGGCGATTGTCCGCCTCCCTGGCCTCCTCCAAGGCTCGGGCGCTGGCCTCTCGCGAGGTTGCCAAGGAAGACTCGGCCTTCGCATCGGCGTGCTCGCGCTGGAGGCGCCCGAGGTTTATAGCCACCTTCAGGCGATGCCACTCCTCCACCAGCCGGAGGTCTTCGGCTTCAAGGCGAGCATCGACGTCTGCGAGTTCTCCATCGAGTCGGCTCGTCGCGCCCATTGCCTCCTGAAAGAGCTCGTGGCAGACGACACTCTGCTCGTGCGCAAGCTTAAGCGCGCAACTAGGTCCGTCACCCGCAGCGGGGGTGGCTGACGGGATCCGAAGCGGCTCACCCCCCTACTGTAGGGGGCTAGGGGCTGGCGCCTCCCGGGTCGCCGACCGGCCTTCGGCAGGGGTCCGGACGGGTTGAAGCTCGTTGCTCGAAGAAGGAGCCATGATCGAGGTCATCCAGCCGCCGTCCACAACCAGAGGAGGAGCCCTTGGCACGCTTGCCGCACCCCAGGCGAGGCCACGAAGGAAAGACGGCAAAGGCGCGGGCTCCAGGCGCCAAGTTAGCGTGTTTGCCTCTCCAGTTGAACTCGCGTCGGGCGTGGCATGCTGGCTTAGGGTGCTCAAGGCCTGCAGGGGATTCCAGGCAGGAGGAGGCTGCTTCCCCGAAGACCTCGTGGCCTTAGCAAAAGGGACCCTAAGGATCCACTGTGAGGAGGAGAAGCAGCACTTGAGAAATCACAAAGATAAGGTACTCACTTGTCTATGGCGATGTACTTCCACTGCTTCAACGGCCGGAAGGCATCACTGCTGCATCTTGGGAACCCTTTCCTCTTGCGGAGCGTATCAAATTCCAGGCGGAGCCGGCCGAAGCACTGGACGCGTCAACCAGCGCAGGGTATGGTTGGTGAGGCTCCCAAGGAGACGACCTCGGGAGTGCTGGGCTGAGGAGAACCCTCGGGCACCGTCTCATGATGCCCCGTTGAGGCCTCGGAAGCTTCGGCCTCAGAAGTAGCGGATTGCGTCGCCCCCTTAGCTGTCGCCCCACGGAATGAGTCGCGGGCTCCCGGGGATGGCACCTCGGGAGCCTTGAGCGGTGCCGACACCTCAGCGCCCACGCCTCCGGCCTCTAGCGGAGCTCGCCCCCTTGCATCCACACTTGGAGTGAGTTCGGCGCTGGTGGCAGGGATGGGAACCACAAAGACGGGGTTCTCGTAGGGCCCTTCAAGGCCAACTGGACGCAGCCCCCATTCATCGAAGGAGGGCATCTGCCCCGCGAACTCCACCCTGTTCGAGCAGCAGTATAGAAGACAACCCTACTGCGGCATGTCAGCTGGTGAGGGGTCGCCCGTCAAGACCTCAAGCACCGTTCTTCATGCCTCGAGCAGAAGCCCCTCTTCCTAAAGCCTCATATGATCCTGGCCGCCGGATAGGGCCCACATCGGCTGGGAATGGCAGTGGAGGTGGGCGACGCGGCACCGGAGGAACTCCTTCATCACCATGGGCGCAGTCACACCGATATCTTTCAACCTCTTCAACCGTAGCCAGACAAAGGCAAGGTAGGGGTCCGCGAGCTTCTCATGGCCCCAGCTGGAGCTGGGAACGGCGGGCGCCAAAGGGGGCGAGAGCAGTGGGCTAAGCACACCGACGTCCACGAAAATGCACCGTGTCCGAAACCCGCTCGCAGATGGTGGGAGCTCAAAGTCGATCCTCGAGTCTGCTGTCACGGCCACGTCCTGGAAGCTCAGGCATCCCGAGCATTGTCGAGGATCGGTCGGGTGCAGCAAGCACAAATGGCGCAGTAGGGAGACGGAAGGGGGAATGCCCACCATGGCCCTGCAGATGAAAGCAGAGACGGCAAGAAGGAAGACTGATTGGGGATCTAGGTGCAACATATGGATCTGATAGTGGGAGAGCATGGCGTTGAAGAAGGCAGAGAAAGGAGGAACGAGGCCAGCCCACAAGGCGTCGAAGAAGAATGGAATCTCGGTGCTTGTTCTGTCAACGGAGGCGTGAGATGCGGGCCATGCCGCCGTCCTCCCCCATTCGTTGGATTCAGCGACGAGCGCAGGGCGAACCTTGTCCATGGCTTCCTGGTTCAGCACCAATGACCGGCCAACGGCGGGTTCAACGGCCGAGGGTGGCCCGGCTAAAGGCTGTGACTTCTTCTTTTCCTTCTCCGTTCACCGGGGAGCCATGGCAACGAGGAGGGCTGAGCTCGGGACCGATTGGAAGAGGAGGTTATTGTTTCGAAAAGGCAGGAGAGTTGGAGGGGCATGTCACCAGCAATAGGGGGATAACTGTGTAAGTCACGGTGGCCGCCTAGCCAGGCGGATATCAAGGCTGTGTGGGGAAGCAGAGACGCCCACGTCCAATCGACCACCACGCGTCAACCAAGGCCGCAAGCTGTTGGGGCCCGCGGTGTTCCGCACTTGCCCCTTGGCTTCGCCTTGAAGCCAAGTCCGAGCGCGCCTTGGGCCCGGGGGCTACTGTCGGCGTCCTGGGAACGGGGGTCCCCAGACTTGCCTGCCTGTGGCCCACGGCGTAGCTCCACCAGTGGCCCTGTACGGGCCATCTTCACCAGCAAACACTTAAGACCCTCATGAGGGGCCAAGCCTCGTGAGGTGGACGACGCAAGACCTCCTCGGGGGCGGCCTCACCAGGCTGGCTCACGAGGGGTGGAGAGATCAAGCCAAGGGGTACCTCGCGAGGTTCCTCTGACGCAAGCCATGACGACCAAGGCCAGGCGGGCACCAAGCGGGCGCCTGCGTGCGTAGTGTCCTCGTTTCCTCTTTGGTGCTAAGGGGCAAGCACGGGTGAGGAGTCCTGAGGCAGCAGGCAAAGGTTTCCCTATCGGTGCAACGAGACCAAGACCAGCAGGACAGTAGGACAGAGGTCACTGTGGAGCCCAAGACGGCGTCATCACGAGAGCCTTTGGCAGGCAAAGACCATCTTTTGTCAGGATAGCTTGTACTAGCTGCCCCCCTTCAAATTGGCCGTTGTGGGATCCCTTCCTGCCTAATATTTGGGAAGAGGACCCGGGACTCTATATATAGGACTAGCCACCACCGTAGGGAAGAGAGACATCTTGGACCGGATCCACTCCACCGAGCCAATCACACAAGCTCACCAAGCATAAGAGCACCTCTCCTCAGGAGGCTATTCTTCCCTTGTAACTGTTCATCCTCAGCCCAAGAGGTAATCCACCACACCACACTGGAGTAGGGTATTACAACACATTGGTGGCCCGAACCAGTATAAATCTTGTGTCCCTTTGTTCTGCGAGTTCGACGCGCTAAGCCTTGAGATTGTGGTGAGGGTGAGAGCTTGGGGGAGGAGAGATCTTCGTGTGCACCCTAGTGTTTGAACCTCGAGGGTTTTGCCGAAACCTGAAATCCAACAACATCAAGCAAATCCTAACAAAATAAATTGACTCTCCAAGCAAAACACATATCATGTGACGAATGAAAACATAGCTCCAAGTGATGTTACCGATAGTGTTGGAGACGAAAGAGGGGATGCCTTTCGGGGCATCCCCAAGCTTATTTGCTTGGATATTCCTTGAATATCAGCTTGGGTTGCCTTGTGCATCCCCAAGCTTAGGGTCTTGTCACTCCTTATTCTCCTCATATCGACATCTCACCCAAAACTTGAAAACTTCAATCAGACAAAACTTAAAGGAACTTTGTGAGATAGGTTTGTATGATAAAGAGCAAACCATTTCACTTTGGTACTGTCAAAGACAAGATTCATAATTGTTTCCACACAAATCCTACTGTAGCATATCATTTCCACAATTTATATTGAGCAATATAAGCCATGGAAACTAGAAAACAAGCAAACTATGCATTGAAAACATAATCTGTCAAAAATAGAACAGTCTGTAGTAATCTGTACTCCAACCATACTTATGCTACTCCAAAAATCCTGAAAAAATAGGAAAAGCTGCGAAATTTGTCTATTAATCTTCTGAAAAATAATCAGCATTTTATCACGCTTGTGTTAAACATGAGAATTGTTATCCTGAGTGCAAAAGTTTCTGTTTTTCAGCAAGATCAAATCAACTATCACCGTAAGCCATCCCAAAGGTCTTACTTGGCACTTTATTGAAACGAAAGCAATAAAGCATAATTACTACAGTGGCATAATCATGTGAACACACAAAAACAGTAGGTAAAAGTGTTGGGTTGTCTCCCAACAAGCGCTTTTATTTAATACCTTTTAGCTAGGCATGCTGATTTCAATGATGCCAACATAAAAGATAAGAATGGAAACATAAAGAGAGCACAATGAAGCACATGGCAAGCACATTTAATTCTAACCCACTTCCTATGCATAGGTATTTTGTGATCAAACAATTTATGGGAACAAGAATGAACTAGCATAGGAAGGCAAAACAAGCTTAACTTCAAAACTTTGAACACATAGAGAGGAAACTTGATATTATTGCAATTCCTACAAGCATAAGTTCCTCCCTCATAATAATTTTTAGTAGCATCATGAAGAAACTCAACAATATAACCATCGCATAAGCATTCTTTTCATGATACATAAGCATAAAATTTGTGTTACTTTCCACATGAGAAAATTTATTCTCATCAATAGTAGTGGGAGCAAACTCAACAAAATAACTATCATGTGAATGAAAATTAAAATCATGATGACAAGTTTTATGATTATCATTATTCTTTATAGCAGACATGTCATCACCATAATCATCATAAATAGCAACTTTTTTGTCATAGTCAATTGCAACCTCTTCCAAAATAGTGGATTCATCACTAAATAAAGTCATGACCTCTCCAAATCCACTTTCATCACTGTAATCATCATAAATAGGAGGCATGCAATCATTATAATAAATTCACACATCAAAACTTGGGGGACTAAAAGTATCATCTTCATCAAACATAGCATCACCAAGCTTATGGCTTTGCATATCATTAGCATCATGGATATTCAAAGAATTCATACTAACAACATTGCAATCATGCTCAATTTATACCAAACATTCTATTGAATTCTTTTTCTATCAATTGAGCACAATTTTACTTTCCATCATTTTCACGAAAGACATTATAAAGATGATCAATAATATGATGCAACCTTAATTCCATTTTTATGTAGATTTCTTTTATAGACCAAACTAGTGATAAAACAAGAAACTAAAAGATTCGATTGCAAGATCTAAAGATATACCTTCAAGCACTCACCTCCCCGACAATGGTTCCAGAAAAGAGCTTGATATCTACTACGCAACTTTATTCTTGTAGACACGTGTTGGGACACCAAGCGTAGAGTTTTGTACGACAGTAGCAATTTTTCCTCAAGTGGATGACCTAAGGTTTATCAATCTGTGAGAGGTGTAGGATGAAGATGGTCTCTCTCAAATGACCCTCAATCAAATACAAGAAATCTCTTGTGTCGCCAACACACACAATACAGGCAATTTGTATAGATGCACTAGTTCGGCGAAGAGATGGTGATACAAATGTAATATGGGTGGTAGAAATATATTTTTATAATCTGAATAAATAAAAACAACAAGGTAGGAAATAGTAAATAGGCACAAAAATGGTATTGCAATGCTTGAAAATGAGGCCTAGGGTCCGTACTTTCACTAGTGCAATCTCTCAGCAGTGCTAATATAATTGGATCATATAATCACCCCTCAAAGTGCGATGAATAATCACTCCAAAGTTCCTATCTAGCGGAGAACATAAGAAGAAATCATTTGTAGGGTACGAAACCACCTCGAAGCTATTCTTTCCGATCGATCTATCCAAGAGTTGGTATTGGAATAACACCAAATAATTTCAGATTCATAATACTCAATCCAACACAAAGAACTTCAAAGAGTGCCCCAGGATTTCTACCGAAGAAACAAATACAAGAACGTGCATCAACCCCTATGCGTAGATTACCCGAATGTCACCTTGGGAATCCGCGAGTTGAGTGCCAAAACATATATCAAGTGAATCAAAATAATACCCCATTGTCACCACGAGTATTCATTTGCAAGACATATACCAAGTGCTCTCAAATCCATAAAAGTATTCAATCTGATAAAACAAAATCTCAAAGGGAAAACTCAATTCATCACAAGATAGAGAGGGGAAAATACCATATGATCCGACTATATTAACAAAGCCCGTGATACATCAAGATCGTGACATCTCAAGAACATGAGAGAGAGATTAAAAACATAGCCACTAGTACAAACCCTCAACCGTGAGGGTGGACTACTCCCTCCTCATCGTGGCGGCCGTCGGGATGATGAAGATGGCCACCGGAGATGATTCCCCCTCTGGCATGGTGCCGGAACGGGGTCTAGATTGGTTTTCGGTGGCTACAGAGCCTTGCAGCGTTGAACTTCTGATCTAGGATTTTTTTCGAGGGTTTTCGGAATATTTGTGAATTTATAGGGTAAAGAGGGGGTGCGGGAGGCCACCGAGGTGGGCACAACCCACCTGGGCGTGCCTAGGCCCCCAGGCGCGCCCTAGTGGGTTGTCCCCTCCTCGGGGCACCCCCAGGTGCTGTTGTGGCCCATTGGTGGTCTTCTGGTCCATAAAAAATAGACAAAAAGTTTCACGATGTTTGGACTCCGTTTGATATTGATTTCCTGCAATGTAAAAAACAAGCAAAAAACAGCAACTGGCACTGGGTCAATAGCTTAGTCCCAAAAAATGATATAAAGTTGATATAAAATGATTGTAAAACATCCAAGAATGATAAAATAACAGCATGGATACTTCATAAATTATAGATACATTGGAGACTTATCAACTATCTCCTCAAACTCGGCCTTGAGCCATTAGAGTTTCTGGGGTAGGCACGGTGAGGCCCTTGATGTTCTTCCATCTTTCTTTGAGGAGTTCTTCCGCCAACGTCATCAACTCTTTGGCCAGTGCTTGTTTCTTGGAGTTCTTCATCTCCATGGGTTGGCCCGCCAACATGGAAAACTCGTTGGTCGGTGCTTGCTTCCTGGAGATCTCTATCTCGAGTGGTTTGTCCGCTGGCAACTCTTTGCCTAGTGCTCCAGGATCCATCAATAAACTGACAAACAAAAAGCAATCGAAAGGAAACTATAAGCGCAATGAAAACGGGAAAAGAATAGGCCATGAGGATCGGTCGGTGCTTCGCAAAAAGAATATTCTTGGAATGAAAATATAGTAGCATCACTGATTCGCCCACCTTTCCTTCATCGGTACAGAAGAAAATAGGCAGAAGTGAGTAGCCTGGAGTGAGGTTTTCTTCGAGGGCAGAAAGGGCTTCAATGAGTGTTCCAGTGAAATGATGGTTGCTTCATCCAATCCAACTTCGAGGCCACTTTACCACTACTGGTAAAGGTGTGGGTTTTGTGATATGACAGGTCATGACGGGCACACCGGGGTGACCAGTGAGTCTCGACTGCCGCACCTTGCTGTGATTTGGTGGATGGCACGTGGGCCCGGATGCTTTGATGTCCCGCATGTAGATAGAGCGGCTAGTCATATACAATAGTAGTTTGGACGGCAGACGAGGAGCTCCGTCCTGGTTTATTGGTCCCTATGATAATCTGTGCCAAATTTTAACTATAAATTTAACGAACCAAATGTTCATGCATGTCACAAAAATTACATCATTGAAAACTATGTTCAAATACGAATCAAAGGATATAATTTTTGTTAACATGCACTAACATTTTGTCAGTTAAATCTTTGGCAAAAATTTAGCACAAATTACAAAGGAGCCCAATAAAGATTGTACTCTCACATTTTGTTTTGAGGATACTCCCACATAGAAAATATAAATAATGATGCATGTTGGGGCAGCCCACGTTTCCGATAATTTTAGCCGTGGGCTTGTTCATAAATTTTATGAGGCGGTGGTTGTTCACTTAATGCAGGGTCCAGTACCAGACTTGAACGATACAAAGTGCGACCTGGCACACCATAACACCACTTGGAATAAGCAGGTAGCTATCTCAAAAAACAATCAACAACTCAAAAAACAGTGACCTGGCACGTATACAATTTTAGACCATTGTTTTGATGGAGTGAAAAAAGAAAACTACCCCACCATATGTATATATATAGGCCGGAGCCTCCGCGCTTGGAGGGTTGCTCTATTCACACACTCTCATCCTCTCTAGATATAAACAAGATAGCGGTGGTAACACTATCTTTCTATCCTCATCGCTGGTTACAGATCCAGACATATCCCCCTCCGCCGGTGAAGGGGAGGAGGGGAAGCGTTAGGCTGTTGTCGACAGCGAGGGAGGAGACCCACTGCCGGCCGCAACATTATCTCTGGCTGAGCGCCGGTGCGGGAGGTCCTCCGATCCCTTCGTCACTGCCCTAGTGTGGGCGGATCTGGCCTCCTGCCACCAACCTATCCACATCCCGACGACCTTCAGGTATATCTTCCTTCGAAACTGTCCTAGCTCTACTTCCCCAGCTTGCTACATCGATGCGTGTGCATCATTTTCTACCTCTCAGCCCCTCTCGGTCGGATGGTCCAACGTCACCTAATTTTTTTTCTATTGTTAGAGGTAAAGATACTTCATGGGGTCGAATCTTGTACTTGGTTCAAACAAGAAATAAAGGGGGGAAATTTAGTATGTACATCGTACTTGGTACAAACAAGAAGGAAAGGGGGTGAAAGTGGTACATACTGGTCATCCAACCGGTCTCTTGGTCGAAAAGGGAAATATAGGGGAAACACTATACACACTGGTATGACCACGACTAGATTTGCTATCCACACATAGGAGTAGATGGCTAGAGTGAAAAAATGGGACCATCCCAAATATGTTTCTTGGATGTTTGTTTCTCAGGGCAACAAACTCTGAATCACCACTTTATGCCCCGGTTTAGGTACATGGTGTTGGACTGCTGGTGCACCCACTGTCCCATGCCCTTATAGCAAATATTTAGTTGTTCTTAATCTAATGCCCCTGGTAAAATGAAGCCATGACACTGTTATAAGCCATGAAAAGTTTAGCCAATTTTTTTCTAGTAATTGTTTGAGACTCTGACTGTTTCCTCTGTATCTTTTTGTGCAAACAAGGATATCCATTTCACCTCATTGCTATTGCGACCTTTTGGTGCACTACACAAACACTTCTTAAAAGAAGTGACTTTTGTGTTGTTTAACTGGAATGTCAGAATGGAACCGTTGGTTCATTTTGGTGGAACTGCACAAAGGGAGATATGTGTTCCAATCTTCATCATCCATATTGGCACCATAACCTTCCTTTAGGTAAGAATGATATTTAATGCATGTATGTCATCTCTATTTTGCGACTGCCATGAGAAAATAATGCTATTGTTTACTAGTATACTTGTACTCCCTCACTAACAAAACCAATTCTGAAATAGAAGGCCAATTATGTACTTGGTTTCACCAACTGGTGAGGAGAAAGAGAAACAAAGCATGAAGAGGAAGACAGAGAATAATAAGGAGGAAATGAAGAAGATCACACGATGGTACCATCCAATGTTATCCTGACATCTTGCTGGTGGTATTGTATTGCTGTGTTGCTACTAGTCTTAATTTACTTGGAAGACTAGCAAGATACCTGTGCGTTGCACGCAACATCAAGATGCATTTGTATGAGTAGTTTATCTTGTGAGTGAAAAGGATGAACGAGGGAAGGCCTTATTTGCAAATGTGGAGAGGGGTGTGGGTATTTTTCTGCAAAATTGCCATAGTTTCCTTCCTATCCATCAGTATAAATAGGATGGCTTATATTGCAGGATGGAAGGCACACCATCATCACCAACTCTGTTTTTTATAAGAGTAGAGTAGACATAGATAGAGAAATGCATCAGAGTAGTACTTGGATTGACAACACATCATACTAATTAACTGGATTCTGGATGCATGTGTGACCCAGCTCTACATGACCAACAGCACCAAGGTGATCTTCCAGAAGTAGAGGCCTCAGTCGAGGCCATTCAAGGACTCCGGCAACGTCTCCATTACATGTGAGACGATCCTCCAAGGAGCCCATCCACTTCGGTTGTCTCTCCTGCAATTTCACTTAATTAATTAGGAGTACTTAAGTGGCACTAATTTATTGCTGCCTAATTTTCATATCAGAGTTAAACAAATCTTTAGTAGCACCCTATGCCGAATCATGTACGTGTGTATGTGTGTCTGTGGAGGTGAATCATGTGGTGGAGCAGGGAGGGAATCTTGGTAGTGTCATGACATAATAATGCTATTATTCTGTATGTCAATTTATTGCCATTGGTTCAATGGGGCAATGTTTTGCTTATTGTCCATCATGCATTTGATGCTACTATTAAAGTAATATGCTAATGTCATTCTATCCTTTATCACTAAGCTAATAAAGGTTTCACCTTGTTTCTACTTATGCAAACAAGGATCATGTTGTGCCAATCGTACATTTTAGTGGAACTGCACAAGAGAATACAATGAACTGCATCCCACCCAGTGCTTTAACTCTGCTGGAAGTTCTTGATAATCTTTCGATATAATCTCACCACTGGTAAACAAGAGTGATTTCAACCATACATTTGAAGTGCACAAAAATCCATACCTACTAATAAAGCAAGGTGTGTTTCTCAAAAATTTTCATCCGTTCACCACCGAAATATATTAGAATTTATTTCTATTCAAGGTGGTACTAAATTTTGGGGCGTTCAACCGCTAGAAAATATAAAGCGCTTCTATCAAAAATTTCATAGCTTGCGCACAACCTTTCTGAGGAAAAGGAAAAATTAATGCCGTGGTGGTGTCGAACTCACAACCTCATGGGTACGTACTGTATGACCAGGCCAACTGCGCTAGCTTTGTTCTATGTCCAAAAAAGAAGTAGGCCATCCTCTATTTCTGCTCAATCTGTCTAGCCCAGTTGGGCCTCCACGTGCGCACCAGCCCCCAATCAAATTATTTTTTCGTCGGTCTATTCAACTCAATGGATAAAGGATAATTTGTTTTGTTGGGATTTTCTCAAAAAAAATCGTCCATCCATCATCAAGTGATAAAAAGATTTGTTTTTATGGGCCTTTTTTCGGACAGAACGGGGTGTTCATGGGCCACCCATGGAGCACTAAAAAAATGGTTGTGTGAGAATCAAACTGACGATCTTCCCTGTTGTACAGATAGCTGCAACCAACTAGGCTAACATATGGATATTAATTTGTCCCACCTCGCGGCTTTAAAGTGATTGGATTTCTATCAATTTATATACTTTGTAAGTTACATGAAATATCGACAAGATGAGAACTGGTGAAAAGGAATTGCAGGTCCTCTCAGAGGCATTAAAGCAAGGATGCATTTTGACAATGTCACATCCCTAGCTTCTGGTAATGCTCTGAGCTAGCTAGTCATGTGTTGCATCATGTTTAAATTTTGCCTACAATTGAAATGGGGATGTTCAAACCCTAGCATTAAATCAACTCAACTAGGGTGAGTTAAAATCTTTTCAATAAACCCAAAAGGCCCCTAAGAAAAGTTCATGATTTCTGGTTAAGGTGGAAACCTCTGCCAAAAATGATGAATATACCCTTAGGTCATTTTTGGATTTTTGAATTAAATCATATTGTATTTGACTTTGGGCATTTAAATACTATAAATAATTTAAATGCTCAAATAAATGTTGGAAATTGATAAGGGTCACTGGAATAATTCAGAAAGCACCCATAATTATTTCCAGGATTTTATAAAATGATTTGATATTAAAACAAATCAAAAACAAATTGCAGAAATGAAAAAAGATAAAACAGAACAGAATTATAAAAGAGAGAGAGAAACATTACCTGCAGCCCACCTGGGCCACTTACCTGTAGCCGGCCCAGCTCCCTCCCCCCGCTGGCCCAGCCCAGCCCACCTCCTCCTCCTTTGTCCTCTTCCTCCTCTGCCAGGAGGACGAGCAGAGGCGAGGCGTGGCGCTCGCCGACGCCGCCTCGGCCACCTCCTGCTTCCCCCCCTAGCCACCTCCTGCTTCCTCCTTGGCCTCCCCAGCGACGCCCCGGACGACGCCACGCGCCTCCCCGACCGCCCCTCACTCTCTCCCGAGCTCTCCCCCTCCTCTGTTTCTCTCTCCCTCTCGTGCCGAGCGCAGCCGTCGCCACCGACGCTGTTCGCCGCGGCCACCGGGCCTCCCTCGCTCCCCCGAAGTGCCCAGGAGATCCGCCTCGACCACCTCTTCCTCCTCGCCGAGAAGCGCACCGCGGGAGCCCCTGCAACGTCGCCACCGCCGTCGTCTTCCACCTCCAGCGCCCGAGCTCGCCTCCGGTCAATTCAGCGCTGCTAGGACCTCCCCGAGCTCGCTGACCTCCTCTACGGCACCGCTGTGAGCTCCTACGCCTCCCCTCCCTCTTTCCCCCTTCGATTGCACCCTGTAGCCCCGATCCCACCGGAGCCGCGAGCTCGGCTCCGCCGGCGATGTCGCCGCCGTCACTGCAGACAGCAAGGCTCGAAACCGAGCACGGCACCGTGCTCCTAGCATCCTCAGGAGCTCGGCGAGCCCCTTAACCATCCCTCCCGTCCTCTGTGGCCTCGCCCCGCTCGAACCCGAGCTCCGGCCGCCGCCTCGCTCGCTGCCGACACCGATTCCGGCCGCCCCGAGCGCAACTGACTCCACCAGGAGCTTCGGCTCGTCCCCAGCTCCTCCTAGATGCCCTCCGCGGCCCATTTGGTCGCCGGAGTGGCCAAAACCACTCTCGCCGCCGCGTCGGGCTCGCCGGCGGCTAAACGCCGGCAGCCGACTTTGACTTTGACCACGGGTGGGCCCCGGTTGACTCTCCTGAGTCAATGACAGGTGGGGCCCAGCCCTGTTAACTATTAGGATTAGTTTTAATTAATTTTAGTTAACCTAATCACACTGACATGTGGGTCCCAGTGTCAGGTTTGACCTGGAGGCGCCCTGTTGACCTGCTGACGTCATGATGATGTCAGGCTGACGCAATAAGTATTTTCTGGAATTTAAATAATCTTAAATGATTTAATAATTTCAGAAAATAGCTAAAACTTCAATAAATCATAGAAAATTAACCGTAACTCCAAATTAAATAAATTATATATGAAAAATTATCAGAAAAATTCAAGGAATCCATCTGTACCATTTTCATGCATGTTAGAACAACTTATCACTACTGTTTAGGGCAAATGAAGTAAATGGCATTTGAATAATCACATATGGAGTTTGAATTTGAATCTTGTATTCAAACCAACTTCATTTAATCTGTTGCTAGTTGCATTAGCTCAAACACATTCATTTTGCCATGTCATGATCATGCATCATATTGTGCATTGCATTGATTGTGTTTCCTTTTGTGTTGCCGGTTTTTGTCCCCTCTCGATAGACGTGATACCGATGATGTGATCGTTGACACTGATGAAGACTCAATGTTATCTTCAGAAGTGCCAGGCAAGCAAAACCCCCTTGTTCATTCCGACACAATCCTACTCTCTCGCTCCTGCTCTCTTTTACTGCATTAGGACAACAACGATTCAACTGTTACTTGCTGCGGTAGCTGAACCCCTTTATCCTCTGCATGACCTGTCATTCCACAGTAATTAGATGAAACCCACTAGCATGAGTAGGAGTTGTTTGAGCCCTGATGTGCCTACTCATTCATGCTTGTTTGTCATGCCTGCTACTGCTTAGAGTTGAGTCAGGTCTGATTCATCGGGGATGAATCAGAGGTGTGTGAACATGTCCTACTGTGTGTGAGCTAAGTGTGTGAACACGATTTGGTAAAGGTAGCGGTGAGAGGCCATGTAGGAGTACATGGTGGGTTGTCTCATTGCAGCCGTCCTCAGGAACTGAGTTCTGTGTTTGTGATCCATGATTCAGCTACTACCACGCATTGGGCCCGAAACCAATGGACCCTCTCGGCTTCTTAATCACCCTTGTCCTCTGTCCAGGAGTTGCAAGTAGTTTCTGGTGTTTGTAGTATGCTGGAGGCCGTGGACAGCGCTGACCGTAGGGGTGGGCTGTGATGCGGTAGGCACGTGGCCGGGTAAACCGGGCACCCGTTTGGTGTCACGGAACCCTGTACACATCGTTTGGGGCTGTGAGCGAAACTCCGGCCGGATCTCCTCATGGATGGAACCCGAATAGGCGATAAACCTGGACTAGAGACTTGAGTGTTTAGGTAGGTCGTGGCCGACACCCACGTTGGGCTTCCGCTTGAAGGTTGCCGAGTACATGTCGTGTAAACGGCGGTAAGTGGTGAGAGCGTGTGTGAAGAAGTACACCCCTGCAGGGTTAACATCATCTATTCGAATAGCCGTGTCCGCGGAAAAGGACTTCTGGGTTGCTTATATCAGTTCATAGACAAGTGAAAGTGGATACTCTAAAATACGCAAGATAAGCGTGAGTGCTATGGATGGCGTTCTCGTAGGGAGACGGGAGCGGATCCATAGTGGTGTATTGATATGGTGAATATGTGGACTCGTGTGCGCCACCTCAAAAAGTTACTCGCAGTCGTAGTTCAGGATAGCCACCGAGTCAAAGCTGGCTTGCTGCAGTTAAACTCCACCATCCCCTTTGTTGATAATGATGCATATGTAGATAGTTCTGATGTAAGTCTTGCTGGGTACATTTGTACTCACGTTTGCCTATTTTATGTTTTTGCAGAGAGACTTCAGTCTCACTAGTATTTCCGTGTGGTCTTCGACGTTTAGCTTGTTACCTCAGCTACGATCTTGTGCCCTCGGCAGGATCTGATAGATAGTCAGGCTTCTCAGCCTTTTTCATTTATAGTTGTCTGTACTCAGACATGATAGCTTCCGCTTGTGCTTTGACTTGTATGCTCTGAGTGTTGGGTCATGAGACCCATGTTTGTAATATCTCGCTCCTCGGAGCCTATTGAATAAACTACTTGAGTCGTAGAGTCATTTTGTGATGCCATGTTGTATTTGCACATATCGAGCATATTGTGTGTATGTTATTGAAATGCTTGGTATGTGTGGGATCTGACCATCTAGTTGTTTATCTTTAGTAGCCTCTCTTACGGGGAAATGTCTCCTAGTGTTTCCACCGAGCCATGGTAGCTTGCTACTGCTCCGGAACACTTAGGCTGGCCGGCATGTGTCCTTCTTCGTTCCTGTGTCTGTCCCTTCGGGGAAATGTCACGCGATGAATACCGGAGTCCTGTTAGCCCGCTACAGCCCGGTTCACCGGAGTCCTGCTAGCCCAGTGCTACAGCCTGGATTCACTCGCTGATGACCGACACGTTCGATGCTGGGTCATGGATGCCTGTCCCTGTAAGTCTGTGCCGCTTTGGGTTTACGACTAGCCATGTCAGCCCGGGCTCCTTATCATATGGATGCTAGCGACACTGTCATATACGTGTGCCAAAAGGCGCAAACGGTCCCGGGCAAAGGTAAGGCGACACCCGTGGGAATACCGTGCGTGAGGCCGCAAAGTGATATGAGGTGTTACATGCTAGATCGATGTGGCATTGAGTCGGGGTCCTGACAGCGTTGGTATCAGAGCTTGACTGCCTGTAGGATTACCAAGCCAAACTGGTCGAAGTTGAGTCTAGAAATTCTTTAGTTATATAAGGGAATTGATTGTGGGATGGAACGTAAGGCTCTTTTTACTCCTTATACCTCATGGCCTTCTGATCTGAGTCATCATCTTCTCTTCTACGGGGATTAAGAACTAGGCTATCTCTTCTTTCTATTAGGATCACGTGTTACTAATCCGTAGACTTATAAGATTGTTGGATTAAGCTTGAGTTCAGTTTCTACTACTTCCGTATGTTAATTGTTGATCTCGAAACCTTGATATCGTGCTTCTGAGTGGTTATGCCACCATTTTGTGAATGTCTCAAATCTTTTCTGAGCATTTACAGCCGTTATGCTGTCCGAGTCATCCCAGGTTTCTAATAGTCTGATGCAATTTGCAAATCCTTTCTTCCCGTTTCGATGTTCCTTTGGGCCAGATTAACCACACTAATCAGTGAGTTGAGGTACTTTATTGCCTTGACATATATGTTGGAGCTAGTACTATGACCCTAGGTGTCTTAGGGGATCATCTAGTAATTTAGCCATGATTTGTGTTCCCAGTGTGATGATTCTGGCCATCATTCTCGAAAGCATCCCGTGATGCTACTTAGTAGTAGGTATTCTATCCCTGGGTTTTGAACCCGAGATTCACTCTACCTACTTCCTGTTGATAGTAATTGCTAGTGCCTTTAGGATATTAGTAACATTTGCGATAGTCCTTGAAGTCCGTGGTATCTTCTTCTTCCAAATACCATGAACTACTTATGGCAGAAGTTCCTCGTTGAACTGAAATATCACAACAGGATTATTCTTGATGAGTTCTCCGTTATATATTGTGACTCTGCCAGTTCTACCTTTCTGCATGGGTTATCCGGAAGAAACATGTTGAACTTGGTTCGACATACTAATCTATGCATCCACAACTCAGAAAATTATATGTTCCTTTGAGTTGTTCTCCTTAGTTGCATTCTGACCCTCGTCTATCAATTGATAGTCAAGAGTATGCGTGCGTTCGTTTATCGATGCCTATGACTCTTGTGGTCTGTCAAGCCATTCTATTCCGGAATGACTAGGAGAAACAAACTCCAGTACCTCTTCCATATCTAGGATTGGGTCAAAGTAGTTGTATTCCGCAGATCAAATGCCAATCCAGCTTTTGGTTCTGCTCTACCTTGGAGTATTACATATTTTATATCGAGATTGTTATAGGAATTGCACACCATCCCATGAACTCTTGGTACAGTGATACTTCTTGCCATCACTGTTCATTCCTCGGCCCTCGTGTTGATGCAACCGGAATACCGATAAATGAATTGTGATGTGTGAAATCAATACTGCTAGCAACTCTGTTGCTTGGTAGTTAAAGGATAATAATTTCATTCTTAGTATGTTGGTTTTCGAATCATCCTTCTAAGACTGATCGTGCTACCTAGTCCTTATTTCGGTGCACCCTTCGATTGATGAGTTAGGATCTTGTCAAGTCCTCACTCATTTGATCATATCGTCTTGCCCTCAAAAGCAAGATTGTTCTCGAGCTTAGTAACATACCGGTGGTTCGTGACTTTCCAAATATCTTCTTGGAGGTGTTACCGGGTTGTCACCTGACCGCTATGTTGAGTTCGTGATCAAGTTGGTTTCTTGTGAACCACCTTCTCTCCAAGAATCGGTGTTAGATATCCCTGAGCTAGTTGGTTAAGCTAGACAACAACTTGGAGAGTTGGAAGATAAAAGCTTGCCTGACTTAGTTCGTTCCAAAGGGATATTCTTGTGTAGTGTGTGTTGAAGAAAGATGATATCTTCATCGATTGGTCCCTGTGATCAGTTGCTGGATCTATTGTCTTATCAATCCTTTGATTTGAGTGTGGGCTATCGTCAAATCAAATCAGAACCAACGATATTCGTAATGTTGTCTTACTCGTGGTTGATTCCTCGAGCATACACCATTATATCTTTGGTCTGACCAATGCTATCACCGTGTTCACTTAACTATGGAATTCCTTTTAAAAGGAAACCTAGATGAATTGTTGTTGAGCCCATTGACAACATCCTTGTCTTCTCCATAATTTTGTTGAACATTAAGCTAGTGTTGGAAATTTTTGAAAGCATTTGTTCATGCTAGCTCATGAAGCATATGTTTGGATGAAGGTAGTGACTTCCTTTAATTCATGTGCATCTGATGCAAGTTGCCGCCGTGGATTCGAGAAAGTCAATGTTGTTTTCTTGGAATCATTCCAAATCAGTCATGCACACGTGCGAAGAATTCTGTGGTTTGAAGACTTGCAACCTTCAATCTATATGTGTCCCTAGCACACCAAGCCACTGATTGAATTGTTCAAGGAGAAGAAGTTCCTTCTTAAGAGTATACCTTATGCAAAGACTTCGATACCCTCGTTGATGGTTCCCCCTCCTGAACTCGGTAGTGTTTTATTATAAGACTACTTTGTGGTCATGCTTGTCTTGGACAACGTGTTCACATGTTGTAGCAGAACCAACTCATGTTTTGGAGCTTGCTATCGTAGTTCATCTCCCGAGAATCCCGCAACGTCATCTCGTCGATTTGTGTTGCAAACTTTCATTTTTCTTCCTAGACTCGATGAGTCTGGAATATCCTGACACCAACCAGATCTGAATCTCAGGCAGATATGATGGTTGGAACATTTCCCAAGAATTATAATATTGGTCGCTCGATAACCGGTAAAGTGGATGTCGTGGCCAACACACCCAGCCGGAAGACCTGTTATTATAATATCTTGATTGATGAAGTTGGCCACCTCCCCATAGGGATTTCGTAGGATTTACTCCCTAGTTGCCCCTATGGATTTTGAGATCCCGAAGTCCGACTTTTACTTGATGTTTTAGATATCAAACCATATCTATGAATGGGTTATACTAGCACATCAAGGAGAACATTAGAAGCGGAGTGCTAAATGTCTCTCGGTCGATCATCCAGATTTTATTTCCTTGGTCTCGCTAAGGTGAAATCTGAGAAAGTGTTATCTTCCTTTGCATCTGCATCATCCATCATCATTCATCATGGCAGCAAGTTGTGTTACCGGACCCTTGACACGGATGTTGGTAAAACCTTGATGAATATGGAAATGCTCAAGTTCTTGAGAGCACGCACAAGCGCTACGTCTTATCATCGGCACTAGCTGGGATTGCCCCAGATTTCCTCGGTTATGCTATAACCACTCCAACAGTGAATTCACTCTCTATTGTTGGGTTCTTCCCCAGTTACCAGAATCATTCCCAGCATTTGCATTTTGTTCCCAGCTTGCACCGCCAATGTGCCATTCTACATGGTTCTCTTCCATTTCCGGTGGTAAGCAAATTCATCCATTACGTTGTCTTCAACAAGGTAATCCACATCATCCAAGTCTGGATATGCCATTCTACCGACCCCCTCCAAACGATCGCTCGAAAATTGCCTTAGGCTGGTTCAAAGAGTTTCAATGATCTTTTAATCAAAGGTAATTCTTTTTGCCACTTAAGGGGATATTTCTATGAGTCACCTTCCCTAAGGTGCATCATTATGGTGTCATGACAACTCAACTCCTCGCTACGTTGACAATCGTTTGCCACCCTCTTAAGCGTGAAATTGTTGTCTACCTAGTGAACCCTCGTCATCTGTTCCACTCCATCCCTATAGAGGTGTGCTTCGTCTCTCAGCTCGAGAGATATTGTTATGTCTCATTCCGTGAGTTGTTCGATCTTCGAGAAGATCGACCCTTCTAGAGTCTCCTTCTTCCCTCCATGTCATGTTGACAGGAATTCTCAGAGCAAGACTTCAAGACGATGATGGTGATCGAATCAACGTTCCTATGAAGTGCAACCTGGATCGTGAAGATTATACTAGTTGCGTTTCCCCTTCACCTTACCCTATGCTTGAATCTCGAGACGAGATTCTTGTTTAGTGGGGGTGAGTTGTCACATCCCTAGCTTCTGGTAATGCTCTGAGCTAGCTAGTCATGTGTTGCATCATGTTTAAATTTTGCCTACAATTGAAATGGGGATGTTCAAACCCTAGCATTAAATCAACTCAACTAGGGTGAGTTAAAATCTTTTCAATAAACCCAAAAGGCCCCTAAGAAAAGTTCATGATTTCTGGTTAAGGTGGAAACCTCTGCCAAAAATGATGAATATACCCTTAGGTCATTTTTGGATTTTTGAATTAAATCATATTGTATTTGACTTTGGGCATTTAAATACTATAAATAATTTAAATGCTCAAATAAATGTTGGAAATTGATAAGGGTCACTGGAATAATTCAGAAAGCACCCATAATTATTTCCAGGATTTTATAAAATGATTTGATATTAAAACAAATCAAAAACAATTGCAGAAAATGAAAAAAAGATAAAACAGAACAGAATTATAAAAGAGAGAGGGAAACATTACCTGCAGCCCACCTGGGCCACTTACCTGTAGCCGGTCCAGCTCCTCCCGCTGGCCCAGCCCAGCCCACCTCCTCCTCCTTTGTCCTCTTCCTCCTCTGCCAGGAGGACGAGCAGAGGCGAGGCGTGGCGCTCGCCGACGCCGCCTCGGCCACCTCCTGCTTCCCCCCCTAGCCACCTCCTGCTTCCTCCTTGGCCTCCCCAGCGACGCCCCGGACGACGCCACGCGCCTCCCCGACCGCCCCTCACTCTCTCCCGAGCTCTCCCCCTCATCTGTTTCTCTCTCCCTCTCGTGCCGAGCGCAGCCGTCGCCACCGACGCTGTTCGCCGCGGCCACCGGGCCTCCCTCGCTCCCCCGAAGTGCCCAGGAGATCCGCCTCGACCACCTCTTCCTCCTCGCCGAGAAGCGCACCGCGGGAGCCCCTGCAACGTCGCCACCGCCGTCGTCTTCCACCTCCAGCGCCCGAGCTCGCCTCCGGTCAATTCAGCGCTGCTAGGACCTCCCCGAGCTCGCTGACCGCCTCTACGGCACCGCTGTGAGCTCCTACGCCTCCCCTCCCTCTTTCCCCCTTCGATTGCGCCCTGTAGCCCCGATCCCACCGGAGCCGCAAGCTCGGCTCCGCCGGCGATGTCGCCGCCGTCATTGCAGACAGCAAGGCTCGAAACCGAGCACGGCACCGTGCTCCTAGCATCCTCAGGAGCTCGGCGAGCCCCTTAACCATCCCTCCCGTCCTCTGTGGCCTCGCCCCGCTCGAACCCGAGCTCCGGCCGCCGCCTCGCTCGCCGCCGACACCGATTCCGGCCGCCCCGAGCGCAACTGACTCCACCAGGAGCTTCGGCTCGTCCCCAGCTCCTCCTAGATGCCCTCCGCGGCCCATTTGGTCGCCGGAGTGGCCAAAACCACTCTCGCCGCCGTGTCGGGCTCGCCGGCGGCTAAACGCCGGCAGCCGACTTTGACTTTGACCACGGGTGGGCCCCGGTTGACTCCTGAGTCAATGACAGGTGGGGCCTAGCCCTGTTAACTATTAGGATTAGTTTTAATTAATTTTAGTTAAGCTAATCACACTGACATGTGGGTCCCAGTGTCAGGTTTGACCTGGAGGCGCCCTGTTGACCTGCTGACGTCATGATGATGTCAGGCTGACGCAATAAGTATTTTCTGGAATTTAAATAATCTTAAATGATTTAATAATTTCAGAAAATAGCTAAAACTTCAATAAATCATAGAAAATTAACCGTAACTCCAAATTAAATAAATTATATATGAAAAATTATCAGAAAAATTCAAGGAATCCATCTGTACCATTTTCATGCATGTTAGAACAACTTATCACTACTGTTTAGGGCAAATGAAGTAAATGGCATTTGAATAATCACATATGGAGTTTGAATTTGAATCTTGTATTCAAACCAACTTCATTTAATCTGTTGCTAGTTGCATTAGCTCAAACACATTCATTTTGCCATGTCATGATCATGCATCATATTGTGCATTGCATTGATTGTGTTTCCTTTTGTGTTGCCGGTATTTGTCCCCTCTCGATAGACGTGATACCGATGATGTGATCGTTGACACTGATGAAGACTCAATGTTATCTTCAGAAGTGCCAGGCAAGCAAAACCCCCTTGTTCATTCCGATACAATCCTACTCTCTCGCTCCTGCTCTCTTTTACTGCATTAGGACAACAACGATTCAACTGTTACTTGCTGCGGTAGCTGAACCCCTTTATCCTCTGCATGACCTGTCATTCCACAGTAATTAGATGAAACCCACTAGCATGAGTAGGAGTTGTTTGAGCCCTGTTGTGCCTACTCATTCATGCTTGTTTGTCATGCCTGCTACTGCTTAGAGTTGAGTCAGGTCTGATTCATCGGGGATGAATCAGAGGTGTGTGAACATGTCCTACTGTGTGTGAGCTAAGTGTGTGAACACGATTTGGTAAAGGTAGCGGTGAGAGGCCATGTAGGAGTACATGGTGGGTTGTCTCATTGCAGCCGTCCTCAGGAACTGAGTTCTGTGTTTGTGATCCATGATTCAGCTACTACCACGCATTGGGCCCGAAACCAATGGACCCTCTCGGCTTCTTAATCACCCTTGTCCTCTGTCCAGGAGTTGCAAGTAGTTTCTGGTGTTTGTAGTATGCTGGAGGCCGTGGACAGCGCTGACCGTAGGGGTGGGCTGTGATGCGGTAGGCACGTGGCCGGGTAAACCGGGCACCCGTTTGGTGTCACGGAACCCTGTACACATCGTTTGGGGCTGTGAGCGAAACTCCGGCCGGATCTCCTCATGGATGGAACCCGAATAGGCGATAAACCTGGACTAGAGACTTGAGTGTTTAGGTAGGTCGTGGCCGACACCCACGTTGGGCTTCCGCTTGAAGGTTGCCGAGTACATGTCGTGTAAACGGCGGTAAGTGGTGAGAGCGTGTGTGAAGAAGTACACCCCTGCAGGGTTAACATCATCTATTCGAATAGCCGTGTCCGCGGAAAAGGACTTCTGGGTTGCTTATATCAGTTCATAGACAAGTGAAAGTGGATACTCTAAAATACGCAAGATAAGCGTGAGTGCTATGGATGGCGTTCTCGTAGGGAGACGGGAGCGGATCCATAGTGGTGTATTGATATGGTGAATATGTGGACTCGTGTGCGCCACCTCAAAAAGTTACTCGCAGTCGTAGTTCAGGATAGCCACCGAGTCAAAGCTGGCTTGCTGCAGTCAAACTCCACCATCCCCTTTGTTGATAATGATGCATATGTAGTTAGTTCTGACGTAAGTCTTGCTGGGTACATTTGTACTCACGTTTGCCTATTTTATGTTTTTGCAGAGAGACTTCAGTCTCACTAGTATTTCCGCGTGGTCTTCGACGTTTAGCTTGTTACCTCAGCTACGATCTTGTGCCTCGGCAGGATCTGATAGATAGTCAGGCTTCTCAGCCTTTTTCATTTATAGTTGTCTGTACTCAGACATGATAGCTTCCGCTTGTGCTTTGACTTGTATGCTCTGAGTGTTGGGTCATGAGACCCATGTTTGTAATATCTCGCTCCTCGGAGCCTATTGAATAAACTACTTGAGTCGTAGAGTCATTTTGTGATGCCATGTTGTATTTGCACATATCGAGCATATTGTGTGTATGTTATTGAAATGCTTGGTATGTGTGGGATCTGACCATCTAGTTGTTTATCTTTAGTAGCCTCTCTTACGGGGAAATGTCTCCTAGTGTTTCCACCGAGCCATGGTAGCTTGCTACTGCTCCGGAACACTTAGGCTGGCCGGCATGTGTCCTTCTTCGTTCCTGTGTCTGTCCCTTCGGGGAAATGTCACGCGATGAATACCGGAGTCCTGTTAGCCCGCTACAGCCCGGTTCACCGGAGTCCTGCTAGCCCAGTGCTACAGCCTGGATTCACTCGCTGATGACCGACACGTTCGATGCTGGGTCATGGATGCCTGTCCCTGTAAGTCTGTGCCGCTTTGGGTTTACGACTAGCCATGTCAGCCCAGGCTCCTTATCATATGGATGCTAGCGACACTGTCATATACGTGTGCCAAAAGGCGCAAACGGTCCCGGGCAAAGGTAAGGCGACACCCGTGGGAATACCGTGCGTGAGGCCGCAAAGTGATATGAGGTGTTACATGCTAGATCGATGTGGCATTGAGTCGGGGTCCTGACAGACAATTAAAATAAATTATGTGGGCTGTCTTGGTGGGGGTGGATTAAAGGAAACATGAATAATTAAAAGGACTTTTTTTGCGGAATAACAATTAAAAGGAATTGGGTGGCCTTCTTAGGAAGGAAGGATGGATTTCAAGGACATTCACATGGCAAGGATTGGACGTGTTGGTGGGGTGTATTATAAAGGAAGGATCAACAGTTAAAAGGAATTGGTGGGGTGTATTAAAGGAAGGGTCAATAATTATAAAAAGGAAAGTTCATAAAAAAAATAATTATAAGGAATTATGTGGGGTTGGATTCACGTGACAGGGATTGGACATGCTCAGGAGTTTCTTAAAAAAGACGTGCATGATATGGCTAAAGGAAATGCGAAAGGAAGGATGACAACGATGGGAGAAATCCCACGAGAACATGCAGCTTCAGCTTCATTGTAATTGCAATCGTAGCAGCCCATCCGATGTAAGTGGGCTAGGATGACCAAGGTTAACCAAGGATGCCCAGCAAAAAAAAAGTTTATAACAATATAAAACACATCTTCGTTTTCAAAAAACAAAAATCCAACAAATTTTATCGACACAGGCACTGTGATCGATCCATCTTCTCTTGAGTGCACTTGCATGTTTTCTTAAAAAAGGGTGCGCTTGAATGTTGGCATGTTTTTTTTGCGGGGAGTACATGTTGGCCATCTCCTACCTTTCTTTGCCGTGTACTCAGCACCCATGGGACAACTCTTATTTCTTTTGTTTTTGGTTTTTCTTACCTTTTTTTGCATGATGTTTAGTTATCCAACATATTTAATCACTTCGACTCATAGCTCGCTCCCCCTCCTGTCACTCCTACTGCATGGATTTGCTCTTGCCTCCCTTCTTTTGCGAGGAAATAAATCACGCCTAAAGTTCTTGTCTGCCAACACCAACTCTCCTTCCCGCCGTCTGCCGCCTTCTGCAACGAAATGCTGGAACCGTGACGTGCACATACATATGAACGATGTGTGCCTGCAACTATCATATTCTATATTTGAATTATACGTCAATTCAAATGTGAAGGAGACATGTACTATGTGAGGACCCAAACTTTGAACTTTAGATCGATCGAGAAAGGAAAAACAATGCACAAGTTGCCTTCGTTTAAAACGATGTGGTAGAAAGCAATGTGCGACTTGAAGGACATGATCGATTGAGGATTTTGCTATCAGTCTATGGATAATATGGGGTCACAGAAGTATGAAGTTCTTGAAAACTAGAAGGCCAAGTTTTTTGATGCGAAATTGACACTTGAGAAGAGAAGGCCCGACAACGGATAACATCCATCGCAAGGCAACAATGCAGACGCATCAAATGTTACATTTGCAAAGATGCAACAAAGAAGAAACAAGCGGGACAAGCACTTATTGCATTCTCTATACTAAGCTTTGCAAAAAAGGTAAACACCTACTTTGGGACACCTTTTGTTTCAACTTGACACAATGAAGCAGGCAAGTGGGCCTTTTGTTTCAACTTGACACAATGAAGCTGGCAAGTGGGGATATAATGGGCCAGCGTGTTAAAATAGAGAACGTGGCTCTGAGGAAGGGAGGTGTTGAGGCATGTCTACTAGACTAGGACATGCGATTTTCTCCTCCCGTTGCAAAGCACGGGCATGTTTGCTAGTATATACTATTGAGTGATTCCAGTGAGTGATTTATCATATCTTCTTGGACTACTTGAATAAGCTTTTTTGCTCAGGTTGGTACCGACCTAAGGCCTTCATCCATATTAGTTTGTTGTCATCTCTATTTGTATCGTGCTACTGTGTTGCTACTGACATGAGAAACTCCTTTATCTTTGCACGTTAAAGTTTTGAAACCTATGATACATGGCAATGCTTTGAGTGTTGAGCTAATTGGCACTAATTAAATAAACTAATACCTCTCTTTAAGCAATACTACTATGTTGCTAACTTTACCCATTAAGATAATGAGGGTGCTTCTATTTGTTAGTGTATGTTTCATCAACTAGTTCCACTATTACAGTAATCTCACTCTCTCAATATATGTTCCAAAAGGGATGCTTGATTTCGGTGTAACTGCACAAAAACTTTGGGTACTTCATTGCCTTGACTGCTTCCTTCATTTCCTGTCAGTTGCTTATCTCGGCTTCCAGTCAAAGGAAATAGTAATTGATATGCTACCTCACACAGGTTGGTATAGGTCTTTATCCGGATTATTGTGCTTGTCATATGTATTAGTAATTTGGTATTGTGCTACCGTTTGCCAATTTCATAAAGGAGTGTCTTGGAGCATGAACTCGCAGGAAAATCATTACATTGGGTGATTTCAGTAGAACTGCACAAAAAGATTAGATGGACAGATACTTATGTTGCTGCTATGTACTCCAAAGTTCACTCAGACAAGCATCGATGTAGACAAGAATAAGTGCCTATATTCATTCGAGTATCAACCGGCGTCAACCAGTTGTCAAACTCCAAGTATTGGGAGAGTGAATGCCAAAAATATTGCTTGGTGCATAGCCCAGAAAACGCAGTCCAGTCTTTGGTCCCAACTTGTGTGTGATGCCCCAAGACCGGCGCTCCAGATGCCTTCCTTGTTTTTTCGAGATTCATCGTGTGATTTTTTTGGTTCGTTGCATTTCTCCTTGCATCATGTGCATTGCATCATGTCATCTTGCAACCCGTTTTAAAAAAACTCAACCAAATAAACCGTATGGATATTTGATCCATTTAAACCGAGGGGACTCACATGGTGATTGCTCTTTATAACATATCCTCCCAATATTAGGGAGCTATATAAAATATTCCATTAGTTTGGAATTAACCGCAACAAACTTGCATTATAAATCCCTCTCGTTTCTAAACTATTTTTGCATCCATGATCTTTCCTCCAAGGCCCTTCTCCAAGTGCAAACCATTTCACTTCTTCCTTCTTTCAAATTTCACCCACTTATTGCAAGTGGCATTATTTTTGTTCCGTAAAATTTTCATTCTTTTCCTATTAATCTTAAACCATTCCTACACCCTCTCTGCCTAATTTCAGATCCTTTGGACTTGTTTTGGTTGGATTCAAAAATGGCTCAAGTTTGAATCTAATTCAAGCTTGAATTATTTTTCTCTCCTGAAAAATGCCCAAACAAGTTTATTCAAATCCTTCATAATTCCACGAGTCTAGAAATATTCTCACTTCTTTCAAATTCATCCCCAACATCCCTGACCTTTTCCCTTTCGACAGCTGTCTATTTATGGGCAGAATTAAAAGAAAAGGAAATAGGGGAGAGGGAGAGGACAGTCCAGCCTAGCTGGGCCTCCCAGCGGCCATCCCTCCCTGCAGTCCTTCAGGCCCAGCACCAGCTAGCCACCTCTAGGCCCACCTAAACCCTAGGCCCAATTCCACCGCTGGCCTCTTGGGCCTCACTTCCAGCCGGCCCACTCCCTCCCGAACCCTAGGCCGACCGCTCCCTTGCCCGACATCTCCCTCTCGATCCCTCCCTCGCACCTCGCGCCGCCAGGAGGCAGAGCGCTGCTTCGCTCGATCTCCTCGTCTCTCTCCTTCCCTCGTCCTCCTCCCGACCGCGTCATGCCTGCGGAGCCGCACGCCCCTCGCCCTCCTGCTTCTCAGCCGGCCTCCTTCCTCCATGGCACCTCCTCATCGCCCAAGGCCTGCAACCCTGTGCCTCCCTCCACGGGCGGGCTTGAGCAGGAGCTCCCCGAGCCGGTGCTCGTCGGTCACCTCCACACGCCCTCTGTCGTCCGTTTCCGGCGCCTCCGACCCTCCTCTGCATCCTCTCCCCATCACCATGGCACGACGCCCGAGCGCCTCCTGCCGCGAGCTCCACTAGGACCATGTCGCGGCCCCACCTCCAAGTTCGCTGCCGCCAAGCGCCGCCCTTGCCCATGCCCGACGCTGCCAGTAGGGCCCCGTTCCCATCTCCGGCGCCTCAAGACCCATGCCCGAGCCCTCTGCTCGAGCAGGAGCTTCGCCTCCTTGCTTCGCGCCAAGGCCGACGCCGGCCACTTCGCCTTCGCCTCCTGCCGCCGGCGCACCGCCGGACCTCCACCTCGCCCTGTTCTTCACGCTGCCTGTCGGCGCTCCATTTCTTCCTCGCTGTGAACACATTCGGCCATGGATGTTTTGAGTCATTTGTCTCATGCACACGTCGTGTTTTCCTCCAAATCCACGGAAGGCCACCATGCAACAATAACCAAGCACCCATGGACGCAAGTACCAACCGCCGCATTCCGTTTCATATTTGTCAAGGCCGAGAGGATGCCAAATACCACGACGTCGATGCCCCTCAAGTTCGACTACATGGAACCGCCAAGTACTCCTAAGCGCGAAGATGCTAAGACCGTTTCGGGATTCATCAAGTACCGCTATCGATGACTCGAACATCTACAAAAACGTGTTCCACTACCGTCGCTGAGATTGCGAGAACCTCTACTGACGACCTCGGAGCTTGAACGACGGCCGTTGTCGAAGACTTGTACCTCTACCGCTTCCCGAACACGAACCACTACTTCTACTACCGTCGCGAGAACGACTACTTCCTCTATGAACCCGAACTGCTCCGAGAATGCACCCTAGGAAGGTATAACCATCTGAACGACACCCGTGGACGAATGCATGTGATGTATGAGATGCTCGTGGTTGCACCGTGTCCGAGTTGTTCTTTGCACGTTCCTCGTTTTCCATGTTACCGATACGTGGGACACCCGGTAATTGCCGTGGCCCCCTTTTCCTTCCGCCATGGTGACAGTGCTTCATATCATGTTCATATCAACTTTTAACAAAAAATGTTTAAAACTTGCACATGTCATCCGCATCATGATAACAACATTTAAAATGGTTTAAATTGTTGTTTGCATTAATTTGCTAAATGCATATGGAGATTTACCATATTTGTTGTTTGTTATATCCGGCCCCATTTAAATTGTTTAGATAGTATAGTTTTGTTATGCTTCACCTCTTGCCATGCTAACCAACATTTAATATTGTTGAGTACATTAACGGGAGAGAACTAAATAAGTCGTGTGGTGTTTCGTCAATATGCAACTCGTTGCATATTGAGTTACACTTAATTTGTAGTATTGTTTGTGCACTTTGCCATGCCATGCCTCTTTAAACCGGACATGCATTATACTTGGTTGTGCATCATGACATGCTTATGTGATGGTTGTTTACTATGTTGCTTGCTTCTTTCCGGGTTGCTTCTCTCATTAGTTTCGGTTCCGTTTCGGAGTTGTGAGGATTCGTTCGTCTACGTCCGTTTGTCTTCTTCATGGACTCGTTCTTCTTCCTTGCGGGATCTCAAGCAAGATGACCATACCCTCAAAATCACTTCTATCTTTGCTTGCTAGTTGCTTGCCCTATTGCTATGCCACGCCACCTACCACTTGCTATATCACGCCTCCCATATTGCCATGTCAAGCCTCTAACCCACCGTCCTAGCAAACCGTTGTTTGGCTATGTTACCGCTTTTGCTCAGCCCCTCTTATAGTGTTGATAGTTGCAGATGAAGATGAAGTTTGTTCCATGTTGGAACATGGATATGTTGGGATATCACAATATCTCTTATTTAATTAATGCATCTATACACTTGGTAAAGGGTGGAAGGCTCGGCCTTATGCCAGGTGTTTTGTTCCACTCTTGCCGCCCTAGTTTCCGTCATACCGGTGTTATGTTCCTTGATTTTGCGTTCCTAACGCGGTTGGGTGTTATGGGAACCCCTGGACAGTTCGCTTTGAATAAAACTCCTCCAGCAAGGCCCAACCTTGGTTTTACATTTTCCTAACAACCTATACCTTTTCCTTGGGTTTTCGCGAGCCCGAGGGTCATCTTTATTTTAACCCCCCGGGTCAGTGCTTCTCTAAGTGTTGGTCCGAACTGGCGATGTCCGACGCCCCCTGGGAAACCAGGGTCTATGCCAACCCGACATCTTGCCCATCCGGTGTGCCCTGAGAACGAGATATGTGCAGCTCCTATCGCGATTTGTCAGCACATTTGGGCGACTTTAATGGTCTTGTTTTACCATTGTTGAAATGTCTTGTAACCGGGATTCCGAGTCTGATCGGGTCTTCCTGGGAGAAGGAATATCCTTCGTTGACCATGAGAGCTTGTGATGGGCTAAGTTGGGACACCTGAGGGAGTCATGGATTAGGGGGTCTCCGGACAGCCGGACTATCTCCATTGGCCGGACTGTTAGAGTATGAAGATACAAGATTGAAGACTTCGTCTCGTGTTCGGATGGGACTCTGCTTGGTGTGGAAGGCAAGCTAGGCAATACGGATATGGATATCTCCTCCTTTGTAATCGACCTTGTGTAACCCTAACCCTCTTCGGTGTCTATATAAACCGAAGGGTTTTAGTCCGTAGGACAATAACCACAAAATACAATCATACCATAGGCTAGCTTCTAGGGTTTAGCCTCTCTGATCTCGTGGTAGATCTACTCTTGTACTACCCATATCATCAATATCAATCAAGCAGGACGTAGGGTTTTACCTCCATTAAGAGGGCCCGAACCTGGGTAAAACATTGTGTCCCTTGCCTCCTGTTACCATCAGGCCTAGACGCACAGTTTGGGACCCCCTACCCGAGATCCGCCGGTTTTGACACCGACATTGGTGCTTTCATTGAGAGTTCCTCTGTGTCGTCGCCCTTAGGCTTGATGGCTCCTACTATCATCGATAGCGATGCGGTCCAGGGCGAGACTTTTCTCCCCGGATAGATCTTCGTATTCAACGGCTTTGCACCGCGGGCTAATTCGCTTGGCCATCCGGAGCAGATTGAAAGCTACGCCCCTGGCCGTCAGGTTAGATTTGGAAGTTTGAACTACACGGCCGACATCCGCGGAGACTTGATCTTCGACGGATTCGAGCCACAGCCGGGCGCGCCGCACTGCCACGACGGGTATGACCTAGCTCTGCCACCGAACAGTACCCTAGAGGCCGCGCCCGCATCAGCTCCGACCCTTAGCTCGGAGCCAACTGCACCAATCGAGGACGGGTGGCTAGACACCGCCTCAGGGGCTGCAGTCTCAATGGCGATCGAGCCGAACACCAGCCTAATCCTCTGCGAAGCCCGTGACTCCAAGGTGCCGGACTCTTTTCCGGACTCCGAACCGTCCGCGCCCCTGCCAATCGAATCCGATTGGGCGCCGATCATGGAATTCACCGCCGTGGATATCTTTCAGCACTCGCCCTTCGGCGACATTCTGAATTCACTAAGGTCTCTCTCTTTGTCAGGAGAGCCCTTGCCGGACTATGGCCAACTGGATTGGGATGTGGACGACGAAGAAATTCGACGCCCACCCACCACCCTCTTCGTAGCCACTGTCGATGATTTAACCGACATGCTCGACTTCGACTCCGAAGACATCGACGGTATGGACGACGATGTAGGAGACGAACATGAACCAGCGCCTATAGGGCACTCGAAAGCCACCTCGTCATATGACATATACATGGTGGATACACCCAAAGAAGGCAATGGCGATGAGATAGCGGAGGATGACCCCTCCAAGAAGCAACCCAAGCGCCGTCGTCAGTGGCGCCGCTCTAGGTCCCGCCAAAGCAAAAGTGGTGATACCGGCACATGAGATAATAACACTCCGGATAGTGCCAAATACAACAACATTCCCCTCCAGCAAGATTCAGAGCAGGAGGATGGAGGAGCCAGCTCTCCTGAGAGAGCGACAGATGGAGAGGAGGAGGATGACAATTACATGCCCCCTCTGAAGACGAGGCAAGCCTCGGCGACGATGAATTCGCCATACCAGAGGATCCCATCGAACAAGAGCACTTCAAGCGCCGGCTTATGGCCACGACAAATAGCCTGAAGAAAAAGCAGTAGCAGCTTCAAGCTGATCAAGATCTGTTAGCTGACAGATGGACTGAAGTCCTCGCGGCCGAGGAATATAAACTCGAGCGCCCCTCCAAGAATTACCCAAAGTGCAGGTTACTACCCCGACAGGAGGAGGAAGCGTATGATACGGCTGATCGGCCACCTCGTGGTCGCGATAGAGAGGCATTCCAGCCAAAAGCTCAGCCTCCACCCCGACGCCATTCAGATAAAAAGGCATGGGGAGATACGCTAGACCTGCAAGACATATTGGAGGACAAAGCAAAGCATGCAAGATCGATCTACGGATCACGAGGGCGCACTACTCTGCGAGACGATAAACGTCACGCCGGATACAGTAAAAGCAAATCCGGCCGGGCCGAACACAGCGGGCAAGAACCTTTCGAGCTGCGTCGCGATATAGCCCAATACAGAGGCGCCGCACACCCCTTATGCTTCACAGACGAAGTAATGGAACATCAATTCCCAGAAGGTTTCAAACCTGTAAATATTGAATCATACGACGACACAACAGATCCCGCAGTATGGATCGAGGATTTCCTCCTCCACATCCACATGGCCCACGGTGATGACTTACACGCCATCAAATACCTCCCACTAAAGCTCAAATGACCAGCGCGGCATTGGCTTAACAGCTTGCCAGCGGACTCCATTAGCTATTGGGAAGATCTGGAAGCCGCATTCCTCGACAAATTTCAGGGCACTTATGTGCGACCACCAGACGCCGATGACTTGAGCCACATAATTCAGCAACCAGAAGAGTCGACCAGGCAATTATGGACTCGGTTCCTTACAAAGAAAAATTAGATCGTCGATTGTCCGGATGCAGAGGCCTTAGCGGCTTTCAAAACACAACATCCGAGACGAGTGGCTAGCCCGGCACCTTGGTCAGGAAAAGCCAAAATCTATGGCGGCTCTCACGACGCTCATGACCCGCTTTTGTGCGGGAGAAGACAGCTGGCTAGCTCGCAGTAATAACATATCAAAGAACCATGGTACCCCGGATACCAAGGATGGCAATAGCAGGTCACGTCACAACAAACATAAGCACCGCATTAACAGTGAAAATACCGAGGATACGGCAGTCAATGCCGGATTCAAAGGCTCTAAACCCGGTCAGCGGAAAAAGCCATTCAAACAAAGTAAGTTGGGTCCGTCTAGCTTGGACCGTATACTCGATCGCTCGTGTCAAATACACGGAACCCCAGACAAACCAGCCAATCACACCAACAGGGATTGTTGGGTGTTCAAGCAGGCTGGCAAGTTAATTGCTGAAAACAAGGACAGGGGGCCGCATAGCAATGACGAGGAGGAGCCCCGGCAGCCGCACACCGGAGGACAGAAGAGGTTCCCCCCACAAGTGCGGACGGTGAACATGATATACGCAACCCACATCCCCAAGAGGGAGCGGAAGCGTGCGCTCAGGGACGTATATGCGTTGGAGCCAGTAGCCCCAAAATTCAACCCTTGGTCCTCCTGTCTGATCACCTTCGATTGCAGGAACCATCCCACTAGTATCCGTCATGGCAGATTTTCCGCACTGGTCCTAGACCCAATCATTGACGGATTCCACCTCACTCGAGTCCTTATGGATGGCGCCAGCAGCCTGAACCTGCTTTATCAGGACATAGTGCGCAAAATGGGTATAGACCCCTCGAGGATCAAACCCACAAAAACGACCTTTAAAGGTGTCATTCCGGGTGTGGAGGCCCACTACACAGGCTCAATTACACTGGAAGTGGTCTTCGGATCCCCAGATAATTTCCGAAGCGAAGAGTTAATCTTCGATATAGTCCCGTTCCGCAGTGGTTATACACGCTGCTCGGGCGAACCGCATTTGCTAGATTCAATGCGGTACCACATTATGCATACCTCAAGCTCAAGATGCCAGGACCTCGCGGAGTTATTACAGTCAATGGAAACACAGAGCGCTCTCTCCGAACAGAGGAGCACACCGCGGCCCTCGCAGCAGAAGCGCAAAGCACCCTCTCAAGGCAATCAACCAGTTTGGCGCTTCAAAGCCCGGACACCTTCAAGCGCGCTCGGGGCAATCGGCAAATAGACCGCCTGGCGCGATCTGAGCTCGCGTAGCAATACGGCGGCCACCCCAATCTCAGCCCAACAGCGAAACTCGTGCCGTGCGTACATAATTACGCATTAAAAATACCATGGGCACAGGTGGGGAGGGGGGCACAACTGCAGCACGCCCCAAGACGCGGCCTAAACCGCACTAGGGGCTTCCCGTTTGGTTAATTTTTTAGGACCTTAATATGTTGAAACACTTTCGGCAGCACTATTGCCGAACACATGATGCAGCAACCAAGGAGGCAGACAACTACGTCATACCATGGAATTCCCAGGTGGATTACAATAACGAGCGAAATATTCGATTTAATATCATTCCTCAGCTTGCCCTTTGAAGGGACATAGTCCTACTCTTTGCTTATCGCACTATCTATATCACTCTGCTTTAACGCAATTTTTTAATAAACAATGCATGACATTACGACTATTATTGCATTCCTGTTATATATATATATATATATATATATGTGTGTGTGTGTGTGTGTGTGTGTGTGTGTGTGTGTTAATTAATGACGCCTGGCAACCGTACACCTTGGTACGGCTAATACACCAGGGGCTTATGTACCTCACCATACGGTGTGAAAAGTCCGAACACTTTCACAAGTGCGGCACCCCGAACTTATAGCATTATATGCATCAGCTCCGAATATGTCTTTGGTCAAATGTTGGGTTTGCCCGGCTCCTATGTTTTGGTACCTTACGTTCCGCTCTATCGGCTAAGGTAGCGCTAGGAGAACTACTGCGATTGTGCCCCGGTTCTGCTGGGTTCAGCACCTCGGTAGAGAAAGCTAAAACTGACTGTCATGATAAGGCGAGAGACTGGTCGTTGTTCGGCGAGGTTTTCGAGTCCCTAAAGACTTATGCCGCTTAGAGCGAGGGGCCGGCCCTGTCCGGCTTAAAGGCGTGTATCGCGCCCCAAATTCGGCCTTCTGAATACTAGGGGCTTCGCCGAAATTTAAAATTATAGAATTCTATGGCTAAGTGAGAGTGATAAAGCATTATTAGTCCGGTTGCCTTGTTCGTTGTGCTGAGCACCTCCCTCGAAGGACCCAAACATGGGAACAAGAGTGCTCAGGTTTATCCCGAACACCCCAGCACTCGTGGCATGGGGGCAGAAGCCGAGGACTAGCCATCTCTTAGATTGGATAAACAGCCAAACAAAAGGTAATATTTTAAATTCAAACAAGCGTTGCATAGCGCATATGAAACAAGTTTTCATAAATACAGGATAAAATGAGCAAGTCTCACTCAAATATTACATCTTTTGAACACTCGTCCGCTATGAGACGGGCACCCGGCAGAACACCCTCATAGTACATATCGGGGTGGAGGTGCTCCTTGCCCTCCGGCGGCCCCTCCTTGATCAGCTTCACAGCGTCTAGCTTGACCCATTGCAATTTCCCAGGGCAAAAGCCCGGCGTGCACCTTTGTAGGATCAAAAGTATGTCTAGAGGGGGGGTGATTAGACTACTTGACCAAATAAAAACTTAACCTTTTCCCAATTTTAGTTCTTGGCAGATTTTAGCTATTGTAGGACAAGTCAAGCAATCATCACACAATTCAAGCAAGCATGCAAAGATTATATTGGCAGCGGAAAGTAAAGCATGCAACTTGCAAGAATGTAAAGGGAAGGGTTTGGAGAATTCAAACGCAATTGGAGACACGGATGTTTTTCCCATGGTTCGGATAGGTGGTGCTATCCTACATCCACGTTGATGGAGACTTCAACCCACGAAGGGTAACGGTTGCGCGAGTCCACGGAGGGCTCCACCCACAAAGGGTAACGGTTGCGCGAGTCCACAAAGGGCTCCACCCACGAAGGGTCCACGAAGAAGCAACCACTCACAAAGGGTCCACAAAGTAGCAACCTTGTCTATCCCACCATGGCCATCGCCCACACAGGACTTGCCTCACTAGCGGTAGATCTTCACGAAGTAGGCGATCTCCTTGCCCTTACAAACTCCTTGGTTCAACTCCACAATCTTGTCGGAGGCTCCCAAGTGACACCTAGCCAATCTAGGATACACCACTCTCCAAGAAGTAACAAATGGTGTGTAGGTAATGAACTCCTTGCTCTTGTGCTTCAAATGATAGTCTCCCCAACACTCAACTCTCTCTCATAGGATTTGAATTTGGTGGAAAGAAGGTTTGAGTGGAAAGCAACTTGGGGAAGGCTAGAGATCAAGATTCATATGGTAGGAATGGGATATCTTGGTCTCAACACATGAGTAGGTGGTTCTCTCTCAGAACATATGAGTTGGAATTGTGTATGTGTTCTGATGGCTCTCTCCATGAATGAAGAGGAGGTGGAGGGGTATATATATAGCCTCCACACAAAATCCAACCGTTACACACAATTTTCCAATCTCGGTGGGACCGAATCAACAAACTCGGTCGGACCGAAAATGTAAACCTAGTGACCGTTATAGATTTTCGGTGGGACTGACATGCAACTCGGTAGGACCGATATGGTTAGGGTTTGGGCATAACGTAATCTCGGTGAGACCGATTACACAAACTCGGTGAGACCGAATTTGGTAATTAGCTAACCAGAGAGTTGGTCAGGCAAACTCGGTGGGACCGATTTGCTCTTTCGGTGAGACCGAGAAGTTACAAAAAGGAAACACTGAATTTACATTGCAATCTTGGTGGGACCGATTGCATATCTCGGTGGGACCGAAAATATTGCAATAGGTAACAGAGAGTTTGCAATCCCATCTCAGTGAGACCGAGATCCCTATCGGTAGAACCGAATTGCTAGGGTTTGGCAGTGGCTTATGACAAGTGAAACTCGGTGGCGCCGGATAGAAAGAATCAGTAGGTCCGAGTTTGGCTGTAGGTTTAGGTCATATGTGGAAGTGGGAAAGTAGCTGAGGATTTTGGAGCATATCATTAAGCACATGAAGCAAGAGGCTCATTAAGCAACACCTCATCCCTCCTTGATAGTATTGGCTTTTCCTATGGACTCAATGTGATCTTGAATCACTAAAATGTAAAATGAAGAGTCTTGAGCTTGAAGCTTTAGCCAATCCTTTGTCCCTAGTATCTTGAAGGAGTTCCCACAACCTTTAGTCCATGCCACTCCATTGTTGAACTTATCTGAAACATACTAGATAGAAACATTAGTCCAACAAGAGATATGTTGTCATCAATTACCAAAACCACCTAGGGAGCACTTGTGCTTTCAATCTCCCCCTTTTTGGTAATTGATGGCAACATACATCAAAGCTTTAGATAAAGATATAAAGAACAACAAGTAAAGCTTTGGAAGGACATGTAACAAGCATAGGCTCCCCCTACATGTATGCACTCGTGTAAATATGAAATATAGAGGCATGTGAGAGCATAACCATGACAGAGTAGGCAATGTGTTACATGTATCTTGGCCATATGCATCAGAGCAAAAGATTATCAAGGAAAATACCTTCATGCTCATGAGTCCTTCTTGCAAACAGTATGTACATAAGCAAGAACTCCTCATACTTGTGATTTTGATGCATATACTTACCTTGTGATCTTGAGTTGGCTTAGGATGGAATGAACCTGCACAAACAAAGTTAGATAACACAGGTACATCCACTAGCCAGAGCAAACAACAGAAACCACAAGAATGCCAAGACTGGGATGACATGTAGAGAGTGAGTACAAGGTACCACATTGGATTCAACATGTCCCCAAGAGTAAAGATATGCAATGAATTTGACTGATTTCTTTCCCTTAGGTGTCTTGCTCCCCCTGAATCTTACATGGGATATTGGGAGAAGATAGGGAACAGAAAATCAGAGCTGAAAGATATGAATAGAACTTAATTCAAATGAGTACATATGAACATGTCTTTCCCCCAAAAAGACATGTGGCATCTCTCTTCTTGAACATCAAGCATCTGGGATCCTTGAGTATTCTCTCCCCCTGGAGATTTCTTTCTCCCCCTTAATATTTGGGATCCTTGAGTATTCTCTCCCCCTTAGTACTTTCTCCTTTGTAGGTGATAAGCTTTTGATGTGATCTCTCTCTCCCCGATGATAAGCTTTGATGTGATCCTCTCCCCCTTTGACATCAATTTCCAAGAAGGTTTTTCCTGGAATCCGTCGAATAGGTTTGGTCCTTGAGATTCAGCACAAAGCAGTGAATAAGACTGTGATGCTTGTAGAGGACAAGATTCATTGAGTGGAGCTGGATCAGAAGAAATATAGAATATGTGGCAAACTGTTTTTCCTGTTGAGAAGTCGGTGGCACCGAGTGGCATGTTTTGGTGGTACCGAAGGGATTCGGTTGGACCGAAAATGACAATTCGGTGAAACCGAGTTCATCACAGAGAAAACTCTTGTCACCTCAGCTCACTAGTCAAGTAAGATCTCACAAAGATTTGCAATGAATTAGCTGAAAGATTTGCAAGGAATTTGATGCAGAAATATGCAGAACAAAAATCAAAAAGAAAAGAGAAGAAACTGAAAGATCTAGATGAAGTTTTTTTTTTGAAAAAGAGAAAGAGACTAAACATGCATGAGACAAATGCAATAACATAGAAAAGAACACAAGAGAACTTCATCTAGAATTGGGCGGTGACATAGTCACCTATGTTAGAGTATATTGACTTAGGAGTCAAGTGAGAACACTTGATCATAGGTCATACTCATTGTTTAAGCTCAAAATGGGGTTACCATTTTTCGTTTAAGCATCTTGATGTATTCACATCTTGTTGAGTTGCTTTGACTCATGTCTTGGAGTAAAGCTTCTCTAAGATGGAATAACATACCTTGGGTGGTGGTGTGGTTCTTGCTCATGTAGTTGAACTTGTGTGGGTGCTCAAGGTTGATGTAGCTCATCAAGAGTTGGGAGCACCACTTGGAGTTTGAGTTCATCTAGCTACATGGGTTAGTTCTTGCAAGGAAGAGCACTTGTGTATCCAAAAATGACAATCATGAAGCTCAACATAGAATTTGTCAAAGGATATGTTTGAATGGTTTTGTGCTTCCTAGTCTTCAACCACCATTGTGTAGAGTCTTGGTGATGTAGAGATTGCTCAAGATGTGAGTGAGTCGCAATCTCATGGAATTAGATTCAACCAAGCACCTACATGGGTTAGACAACATGCAAGGTACAAATATATCCAAGACATAAGATAGTTATCATAAGAGATATATCATGGATTAGTCATAAGCTCATGTCTTGCATGTATCCAATGGAGTTTCTACTCCAAGTTCGAAGCATCAATGATGTTCAATTCACCTCTCAACCTGCAAAATACTTTCTCATCAAGAGGTTTAGTAAATATATCCGCTAATTGCTTATCGGTGCGAACATGCTTAAGATCAATGTCACCCTTAGCAACATGATCTCGAATGAAATGATGACGAACTTCAATATGCTTAGTTCGAGAATGTTGTACAGGATTATGACCAATCTTGATAGCAATTTCATTGTCACAAAGCAGTGGAACATGTTTCACATAAATCCCATAATCTTTAAGAGTTTGGGTCATCCAAAGTAATTGAGCACAACATAAACCAGCGGCAATGTATTCCGCTTCGGTGGTGGATAAGGATACCGAGTTTTGTTTCTTGGAAGACCAAGACACAAGAGATCTACCAAGAAATTGAAAAGTACCAGAAGTGGACTTTCTATCAATCTTGTCTCCGGCATAATCCGAGTCGGAATAGCCAACAAGATCAAAAGAAGACCTCTTAGGATACCAAATGCCAAAATTTGGTGTATGGATTAAATATCTCACTATCCTTTTCACAGCCTTAAGATGACATTCCTTAGGAGCAGCTTGATATCGTGCACACATGCACACACTTAGCATAATATCAGGACGTGAAGCACATAGGTATAACAATGAACCAATCATAGAGCAATAAACCTTTTAATCAACCGGTTCACCATCTTTGGTCAAATCATTATGTCCACTGGTAGGCATGGGTGTAGACATACCTTTGCATTCTTGCATATTGAACTTCTTGAATAAGTCCTTGGTGTACTTCGTTTGAGAGACAAATGTACCTTCCTTAGTTTGCTTGATTTGCAAACCGAGAAAGAATTTGAGTTCACTCATCATAGACATCTCAAACTTCTCTGACATTAGCTTTCCAAACTTCTCACTAAAGAGAGGGTTAGTTGAACCAAATATGATATCATCGACATAAATTTGGCATACAAATAGTTCTCCATTAACCCTTTTAGTAAAAAGAGTAGAATCAATTTTACCAATTTCAAAACCACTTGTAGTAAGGAACTTGGTCAAGCATTTATACCATGCTCTAGGAGCTTGTTTAAGACCATAAAGAGCTTTGTGAAGTTTGTAAACATGATTTGGTTTTTTAGGATTGACAAAGCCGGGAGGTTGTTTGACATAAACCTCTATTTCACCATTTAGAAAAGCACTTTTAATGTCCATTTGGTACAAGGTGATATTATGGTGATTAGCATAGGCAAGTAAGATGCGAATGGACTCAAGTCTAGAAACGTGAGCATATGTCTCACCATAGTCCATACCTTCGACTTGTGTGTATCCTTGGGCGACGAGACGTGCTTTGTTGTGAACCACTTGTCCATCTTCATCTTGCTTGTTGCGAAACACCCATTTGGTACCAATGATGTTGTGGTTGTTGTCGGGCTTTTCAACCAATGTCCAAACTTGGTTTCTCTCAAAATTGTGTAGCTCTTCATGCATAGCGTTTATCCAATCCGGATCTTCCAATGCTTCTTCAACCTTCATAGGTTCAATGCTAGAGATGAATGAATAGTTTTCACAAAAGTTAGCTAAACGAGTTTTTGAGCAAGTGATTCTTTCGGTTTGTATATCATTGAGGATTTGCTCGACGGGATGATCTTTGGCAATTCTTGCTCAAACTCATGAGAGCTTTTGCATGGGTCTTCGTTGAACATCTTCTTGTTCTTCTTCTTGGCCTTCTTCATTGTTGTCGTTGTCGTTCTCTTGTCGTGGTGGAGAAGGAGGTTGTTGATGTTCGTCTTGATGTATTTCCTCGTTTTCTTCATCTTGGTGTGCCCCACTTGTGGATGCTTCCGTGTCAATTCTTGGTTCACCTTGTCGTGAAGTAGAAGCTTCCACTTGGACGGATGAAGTACTCTCCTTCACCTCCGTTGGACGAATTTTGCCAATGGACAAGTCTTGGATTGCTTCTGAAGGGTCTTTGTCTCCTACATCAATTAGCAATTGCTCTACTTGCGAGCCATTAGATTCATCAAACTTCACATCTACCGTCTCTTCAACCTTTCGGGTGAAATTGTTGTAGACACGGTAAGTGTGAGAGTTTGAGCCATAACCGAGTAGAAAACCTTCATGAGATTTAGGAGCAAACTTTGAACGACGATGCTTATCAAGAATGTAGCACTTTGAGCCGAATACTCGAAAGTATCCAACTTGGGGTTTGTTACCGGTGAGAAGCTTGTATGCCATCTTGCCGAGTAGCTTGTGAAGATATAAGCGATTTGTTGTGTGACAAGCTGTCTCAACCGCTTCTGCCCAAAAGTGCTTCGGCGTCTTGTATTCATCAAGCATCGTTCTTGCCATTTCGATGAGTGTCCGGTTCTTCCTCTCAACAACTCCATTTTGTTGAGGTGTGTACGTAGCCGAGAACTCGTGTGAAATCCCTTCTTCGTCAAGAAAGGTGTCCACATTTGCGTTCTTGAACTCCATTCTGTTGTCACTCCGAACCTTCTTGATCTTCACGTCAAGCTGATTTTGGGCCTTCCTAGCGAAGTTTCTGAAGATCTTCCGGACCTACGACTTGTCATTAAGAAAGAACACCCACGTAAATCTTGAAAAATCATCAACTATAACTAGACCAAAAGAATTTCCACCAAGACTCTTGTAGGCATTGGGACCAAAAAGATCCATATGAAGTAGCTCGAGTGGCCTCCTTGTGGTCATGATGTTCTTCACGGGATGTCTTCCTCCAACCTGTTTACCTGCTTGACAAGCACTGCAAAGTCTATCCTTATCAAATATGACATCGTTAACTCCAAGGATATGATTTCCTTTAATAAGCTTGTCAAGGTTTCTCATGCCAACGTGACCTAGTCGTCTATGCCACAACCAACCTTTTGAGGATTTAGCAACAAAGCAAGTTTTAGGTTGTGCCTTTTTAGAGAAATCGACAATGTAAAGATCACCTCTACGCATACCCGTAAAGACCATTTTATGATTGTCTCGACGAAAAACTTGGCAATCTACTTCAGTAAATAGGACATTCAAACCGAAATCAGCAAGTCTAGATACTGAAAGTAAGTTGTAGCCGAGAGATTCAACGAGCATGACATTTTGAATGGAACTATCATGTGAGATGGCCACCTTACCAAGGCCAACCACTTTACCCTTTGAATTATCACCAAAGGTGACATATTTTCGAGGGCCTCATTTTCAGCAAGCTCACGGAACATCTCTTCATCTCCAGTCATATGATCAGTACATCCACTATCAAGAACCCATTCCTTTCCTCCTAATTCATATCCCCAAAGATTTGCCGTAAGACCAAAATGTCTCATTGCATCATCAAGATCTAAGTCACTATCATCATCATCATCATAGTATCCATGTTCGTCATGATCTTGTGACTCATCATTTCCTAGAGAGGATAATTCATTAGATAAATGATCATCAAAGTGGTCACTTTTATGAATTCTTATAGCTTCGAATATGATATGACTAATGATTCCAACATCTCCTTTAGCATGCTTAAGATTGGTAAGTTCAAATAGACAATTACCAAAACTAGGATCACTAGAGTTCATCTTACTCAAGGCAATAGATTTATGGAGAATTTCATCCAAAGTTTTCAAGGAATGATCGGGAAATCGTTCCTCAAGAAATTTCCATATAGTATAGGCACAATTAAGAGTAGGCAAACTAGCAATCAAATTTTTGGGCAATCCTCTAATGATGAGCTCAATAGTTCTAAGATTGCGAATCATGTCAATATCTTCATCTAGGGTAGGATGCAAAGGATCAATATGAGGTGCACAAGGGCTAGCAATATACTTGTTCAAATGATATTGATTGAAGATTACAAGCATCTCATTTTTCCACTCATGAAAATATTCTCCATCAAGAATAGGCACTCTATGTCTAAGACTCCCCAAAGTAGACACATCCATCTTCCTCCAATGGTGATTAAACCAAGGCAATGGAGACCAAAGCTTTGATACCACTTGTAGGATCGAAAGTATGTCTAGAGGGGGGTGATTAGACTACTTGACCAAATAAAAACTTAACCTTTTCCCAATTTTAGTTCTTGGCAGATTTTAGCTATTGTAGGACAAGTCAAGCAATCATCACACAATTCAAGCAAGCATGCAAAGAGTATATTGGTAGCGGAAAGTAAAGCATGCAACTTGCAAGAATGTAAAGGGAAGGGTTTGGAGAATTCAAACGCAATTGGAGACACGGATGTTTTTCCCATGGTTCGGATAGGTGGTGCTATCCTACATCCACGTTGATGGAGACTTCAACCCACGAAGGGTAACGGTTGCGCGAGTCCATGGAGGGCTCCACCCACAAAGGGTAACGGTTGCGCGAGTCCACAAAGGGCTCCACCCACGAAGGGTCCACGAAGAAGCAACCACCCACAAAGGGTCCACAAAGTAGCAACCTTGTCTATCCCACCATGGCCATCGCCCACACAGGACTTGCCTCACTAGCGGTAGATCTTCACGAAGTAGGCGATCTCCTTGCCCTTACAAACTCCTTGGTTCAACTCCACAATCTTGTCGGAGGCTCCCAAGTGACACCTAGCCAATCTAGGAGACACCACTCTCCAAGAAGTAACAAATGGTGTGTAGGTAATGAACTCCTTGCTCTTGTGCTTCAAATGATAGTCTCCCCAACAGTCAACTCTCTCTCATAGGATTTGGATTTGGTGGAAAGAAGGTTTGAGTGGAAAGCAACTTGGGGAAGGCTAGAGATCAAGATTCATATGGTAGGAATGGAATATCTTGGTCTCAACACATGAGTAGGTGGTTCTCTCTCAGAACATATGAGTTGGAATTGTGTATGTGTTCTGATGGCTCTCTCCACGAATGAAGAGGAGGTGGAGGGGTATATATATAGCCTCCACACAAAATCCAACCATTACACACAGTTTTCCAATCTCGGTGGGACCGAATCAACAAACTCGGTCGGACCGAAAATGTAAACCTAGTGACCGTTAGAGATTTTCGGTGGGACTGACATGCAACTCGGTTGGACCGACATGGTTAGGGTTTGGGCATAACGTAATCTCGGTGAGACCGATTACACAAACTCGGTGAGACCGAATTTGGTAATTAGCTAACCCGAGAGTTGGTCAGGCAAACTCGGTGGGACCGATTTGCTCTTTCGGTGAGACCGAGAAGTTACAAAAAGGAAACACTGAATTTACATTGCAATCTCGGTGGGACCGATTGCATATCTCAGTGGGACCGAAAATATTGCAATAGGTAACAGAGAGTTTGCAATCCCATCTCGGTGAGACCGAGATCCCTATCGGTAGAACCGAATTGCTAGGGTTTGGCAGTGGCTTATGACAAGTGAAACTCGGTGGCGCCGGATAGAAAGAATCAGTAGGTTCGAGTTTGGCTTTGGGTTTAGGTCATATGTGGAAGTGGGAAAGTAGCTGAGGATTTTGGAGCATATCATTAAGCACATGAAGCAAGAGGCTCATTAAGCAACACCTCATCCCTCCTTGATAGTATTGGCTTTTCCTATGGACTCAATGTGATCTTGGATCACTAAAATGTAAAATGAAGAGTCTTGAGCTTGAAGCTTTAGCCAATCCTTTGTCCCTAGTATCTTGAAGGAGTTCCCACAACCTTTAGTCCATGCCACTCCATTGTTGAACTTATCTGAAACATACTAGATAGAAACATTAGTCCAACAAGAGATATGTTGTCATCAATTACCAAAACCACCTAGGGAGCACTTGTGCTTTCAACCTTCAATGCAGACAGATCGCTTGACGACCTCCAGCCGCGGGCAGGCATCCACAAGCCGCCTCACCAAGCCGAAGAAGCTATTTGGAAGGGCGTTGCCAGGCCACAGCCGGACTATAAAGCTCCTCATGGCCAGATCGTCCGCCTTATGTAGCTCGACCATCTGCTTCAGCTGGTCGCTCATTGGCACCGAGTGTTCGGCCTCAGCATACTGAGACCAGAACAGCTTCTCCGTTGAGCTTCCATCCTCGGCCTGGTAAAATTGTGCGGCATCATACACGCTGCGGGGCAAATCTGCGGATGCTCCTGGAGAGCTCCGGATTCGGGTAAGTAATCGGTAATTTACTTTTACATGCTTGCTTTGCATATAGAAAGCCTTACCCACCGCTATCTTCTTCATCGCATCGATCTCCTGGAGGGCCTTTTGGGCTTCGGCCTTGGCACTTTTTGCGCTCTCAAGGGCCGCGACAAGCTCAGACTCCCGCGTCTTTGAGTCAAGCTCCAATGCCTCGTGCTTCGCCACGAGAGCCTGGAGCTCTTGCTGCACCTCGCCCACCTGAGCCTAGTGCTTCTCTCGCTCGGTGCGCTCCTTGGCCGCTATATCCTCGGCCTTGGTTAGCGCTTGCTTCAGGGTCGCCACCTCGGTCGTGGCCCCTGGCAAATATACGTTGATCCTGTCATTTTGCAATCGTGTGTTCTTTTATATATACATATCTATAGACAGAGTATTACTTACCCTTGTTCTCCTCGAGCTGCCTCTTGGCAAGGCTGAGCTCTTTCCTGGACCCCTTGAGGTCCTGCTTCAGTACGGCGACCTCCGTAGTCAGTGCGGCGGACGCCAGCAGCGAAGCCTGCATATGCATATTGACATACTTATATTAGACTCCTGCGATATTATTTGATCCTCTGTTCGGCTTTTCTTTGTGAACACCGAACAAAGCATCAGGGGCTACTGTCTATGCGGTAATATTTCTACTACATTTTAAAACACTTACCTCAAAGCCTATTAGAAGGCTGGCACAGGCTTCAGTCAATCCGCTCTTGGTGGACTGAACCTTTTGGACCACTGCACTCATAACAGTACGGTGCTCCTCGTCGATGGAAGCACTGCGAAGCGCTTCCAATAGATTGTCCGGCGCCTCTGGATGGACAGAGGTCACCGGCACCAGCGTCTTGCCCCTCTTATAAGGAGGCCGCCTGCCCGAGCCTGGAACCGCTGGAGGTTCCGGCGCGGTGTTTGGCTGAGGGCTGAACTCGGAGCTCTTAGGGGCTCCGTCCCCTCGACTCCCAGAGTCCTGATGGTCGCCGTGAGGCGCCTCCGGGACTGCCTCCCCTTGATCCGGTGCCCCTTGAGATAGCACCTCGGCATCGTCGGCAGGATGAGGGGAAGTGGTGGTCAGGACTGGATCGCTATCCATGTCCGACGAGCCCAGGGAGCCGTCCGATGATACATCGATACTGGCTCGTGGCGGCCTGTATAATTACGTTCGGCATTAGGGAAAACAGGGCGACGAAGGAATTCTATGAGTTACTCTGGTATCCGAATACTTATGATCACCCCGGGGGCTTGGCCCTGGGCAACCACTCGTTTTCGCCTTCGTCGGCGGCGGTGGAACTGTCCGGAAGGAGAGTCCTTCCCTTCTTGGACCCTTCGGCCTCCCCAGTTGGGGCGGCCTTCCTTTTCTTGTCTCCCTCGCCTGGAGGGGGAGCATCTTCTTCTTCCTCCTCATCTTCGGGGGAGGCGTGTGCCGCAGAGTTATCGGATGATGAGTCCGATAACACCTGGCGCCAGGAACTCTTTCGGGTTCCCTTGGCCTTCTTTGTCTTCTCCGACACCTTGTAAGGGGCCGGAGTCAGCATCTCCGTCAGGAGAGCACCCGCAGTATCTTCGGGCAAAGGGGCCGGACAGTTAATCTGCCCCGACATCTCCACCCAGTCCTATTAAAGGCATGGAGATTAGGCCCCGCACATAATTAAGCTAGGGAAAATAAATGTCCTACGGGACGTATTGAACTCACCGAACGCGCTAGGTGCTTTGCGCTTAGTCCGCGGTCCTCGGCGAGAGGAGGGACCTCGGCGCCTTTGAACAGCACCTTCCAGACGTCCTTGTGCGTCATATCAAAGAGCTCGCTCAGAGTCTGGTGCTGGGCCGGGTCGAACTCCCACAAAGTAAAATCCCGTTGTTGGCATGGGAGGATCCGGCGGATGAGCATAACTTGGACTATGTTGACAAGCTTGAGCTTCTTGCTCGCCATACTCCGGATACATTTCTGGAGTCCATCCAGCTCCACCGATGACCCACAAGACAAGCCCTTCTCTTTCCAGAAAGTGAGCCGTGTAGGGAATCCGGATTGAGACTCGGGGGCTGCCGCCCATTCGGCATCGCGCGACTCAATGATGTAGAACCATGCCGATTGCCATCCCTTTATTGTCTCCACGAAGGAGCCTTCAAGCCATATAACGTTGGGCATCTTGCCCACCATGGTTGCGCCGCATTCTGCTTGTTGGCCTCATACCACCTGCGGCTTGATATTGAAGGTCTTTAACCACAGGCCGAAGTGGGGCCAGATGCGGAGGAAAGCCTCACACACGATGATGAACGCCGAAATGTTGAGGACGAAGTTCGGGGCCAGATCATGAAAATCCAGCCCGTAGTAGAACATGAGACCACGGACGAATGGATGGAGGGGAAACCCCTGTCCGCGGAGGAAGTGGTGGAGGAAAACTACCCTCTCGTGAGGTTCCGGGGTAGGGACGATCTGCCCCACAGCGGGTAGCCAATGCGCGATATTCGCGGCTAAGTATCCGGCTCCGCGCAGCTTCTTGATGTCTCCCTCCGTGACGGAGGAGACCATCCACCTGCCTCCCGCTCCGGACATGGTTGGAGAAGGTTGAGGTGGGAAGTGTGGACTTGGGCGCTAGAGCTCGAGCGTGCCAAAACGGATGAGCAAAGAAGGAAGAAGGCGTGGATAGGAAGGTGAATCCTTATCCCTTTATATGGGCGGACGAAACTAAGCGTTCCCACTTGCCTGGTAAAACTCGCTTATCCACCAAGCATTGTAATTGATGGCGTGGTTGGGTTACCCACGCCCGTATCGATGAGAATCCCGTAATAAGGGGACACGATCTCTGCTTTGACAAGACATGTCGAAAAACTGCCTCGCGTTATGTGCGGGGCTGGTTAAAGGGAACGGTTCGAATAATCACCGGGCCATGGCATAACGTCATACTGTCAAGACAAGTCAGCAAATTAGAATTTTGAAAATATTATTCTCTCTACGGTGGTATGTGGAACTTATTTTGCAGGGTCGGACACTATCCTTGTTTTCAAGTTCTTCTGTGATGTATTCGGAGAAGGAACCCGCCTTGCAATGCCGAAGACAATACTGCACGCCGGACTCATCGTCATTGAAGCCTGGTTCAGGGGCTACTGAGGGAGTCCTGGATTAGGGGGTCTCCGGACAGCCGGACTATCTCCATTGGCCGGACTGTTAGACTATGAAGATACAAGATTGAAGACTTCGTCTCGTGTCCGGATGGGACTCTACTTGGCGTGGAAGGCAAGCTAGGCAATACAGATATGGATATCTCCTCCTTTGTAACCGACCTTGTGTAACCCTAACCCTCTCCGGTGTCTATATAAACCGAAGGGTTTTAGTCCATAGGACAACAACCACAACATACAATCATACCATAGGCTAGCTTCTAGGGTTTAGCCTCTCTGATCTCGTGGTAGATCTACTCTTGTACTACCCATATCATCAATATCAATCAAGCATGACGTAGGGTTTTACCTCCATCAAGAGGGCCTGAACTTGGGTAAAACATTGTGTCCCTTGCCTCCTGTTACCATCCGGCCTAGACGCACAGTTCAGGACCCCCCCCTACCCGAGATCCGCCGGTTTTGACACCGACAACACCCCTGCAGGGTTCTAAACTTTTGAAAGCCGTGCCCACGGTTATGTGGCAGATGGGAATTTGTTAATGTCCGGTTGTAGAGAACTTGAAACTTAACTTAATTAAAATGCATCAATCGCGTGTGTAGCCGTGATGGTCTCTTCTCGGCGGAGTCTGGGAAGTGAACACGGTTTTGTTGTTAGGTTTGAACGTAAGTTGTTTCAGGATCACTTCTAGCTTCTCGACCGTTGCGTTGCTTCTCTTCTCGCTGTTATTTGCGTATGTTAGCCACCATATATGCTTAGTGCTTGCTGCAGCTCCACCTCACTACCCTTTCCTACCCATAAGCTTAAATAGTCTTGATCTCGCGGGTGTGAGATTGCTGAGTCCTTGTGACTCACAGATACTTCCAAACAGTTGCAGGTGCCGATGATACCAGTGCAAGTGACGCAATCGAGCTCAAGTGGGAGCTTGATGAAGATCTTGATCATTGTTATGTTTCGTTTCCTATTGATCAGTAGTGGAGCCCAGTAGGGACGATCGGGGATCTAGCATTTGGGGTTGTCTTCTCTTATTTTGGTTCTGTAGATGGACCTTGATTGTATTTTGGATGATGTATGGATTATTCATGTATTGTGTGAAGTGGCAATTGTAAGCCAACTCTTTATCCCTTTCTTATTCAGTACATGGGATTGTGTGAAGATTACCCCTCTTGCGACAAACCTGCCATGCGGCTATGCCTCTAAGTCGTGCCCTGGCACGTGGGAGATATAACCGCATTGTGGGTGTTACATTGTGCCTTTTGGTTATCGACACATATGGTAGCGAACTGTATGGCATGGAGTCTAAAAAAGATTCTAGATAAGTTGGTTGACGTGTATATTCATCTAGCACTTAATCAGTTTGCGCGCTAGGGATGCTCCATTTCAATTGAACTGCACAAAAAATTTGGGTGGTTCATTTTATCGACCGCCTCCTTTCTTGTCTGCAATGTAGAATGTTGGCGAGCTACAGGACCAAGATGACCAGTAAACTAGATGGATGAAAGTAGTGGCCGAGTCGCTCAAACTTCCCTCGGCATCGAGGCCACTATCTCGAGGATAAACCTACAAGCGAAGTTCAGATTGTCTGTGCTGCCTCTTATGTACTCGAAAGTTTACTCGTACAAGCATTAATTTTAGCAAGAAGTACCTCTGACTGAACACCATTTACCAGTTTGTACCCTAGGTAATTAAAGTTTGTCCATGGATGATATTGGCTGTGATCTCAATCATTTGGATGCATAAACATATTGAACATGTGTATATCTAATTTTTTTTATGAATTATCTATGAATATTGTCATGTGATATATCAATCATTTGGATGCATAGACATGCTAAACTTGTGTATATATGAAACTTTTGAGTTGTTGATTGTGAATGTTGGCTCTGAATATGAATTTGTCCTGTGAACCTGAGTTTGATACGAATGTTTACCTTTTCTGTTGTACTTGTGTGTGAACTTGTTAGTATGTCTACTGTGGGATTTGTGACGTGTGGGTGTCAAAGACACACCTTCTTCCCGAGAAGAATTGCACCTGCTTGTTAGGGTAGCAATGGTGTATCAGCTCTTTCTTATCCTTTAGCTTTGTCTTCCCCCCTCCCCCGCTCAACCCCTGTCGTAATGTTTTCGGCCTCAAAACAAACATAGTACTGCGTCATTTTGGGGGCTTGATGAAAAATTGAGTGCTTCTTTCTGTAGGTTGGCCCGCCGATTAAATGGGTTGTTGGCCCATCACGGACTGGGAGGCTAAAAATACAAGTTGTATGGTGCAGAGGCAAGTAAAAAACGCCATTGAGAGCCATCCACTGAAAAATAAAATCACGTCTGATGTGCTTCTTCAGTCGCGCCATCGGCCCCCTCTTTAATCTAGTTCGCTCCATTCCCCAACCGGCAGCACGGGACGGAAGTTTATTTGCCCCTCGCGCTACTAGGGGATTGAAGAAGCGCGGCATCGAGTCCAACACCGGTGATTGCTGCTTGTCCAAGTTATTTTCGGATAAGAAACTGCATGTTTCAGAGGTAGAGTATTTAAATCAACGGGCACTTTTCAAACATGGATAACAGAATGTTGGAAATTTTATTCATGGTAAAAATGGAACTAACAACAAGTTAACATCATGTTGATTAATATTCATGCATAACACATCTTCATATGATTCAAAGTGAAAAAGATATGTTATTTTCAAAATGGCAAGACAATGTTGAGTGCGCGAAAAACTGGGTAAACTAGGGATGAAATTTTGGCAAGTGTTAGATATTTTTCAACTGCACCAGTTGGAACCGAACCTAGGCAGCACAACTTTTGGGTGAGAGGGCTGGAGCCACTGGGCTAGTGTGGTATGTTCGAAAGAATGAAGGCGTCTTCCTTGGCTCCTGTTCTTTCCCATCCATGTGTGCTCGCCGTGGCGCTGTTGTATGCCGTTGTCAACATGCTCAAAAACGAGAGGAATCCGGAGAGGACTTGTGATGCCCCTGATTTGACCGTACACTAATCATACATGCAAACGTGTATGATCAAGATCAGGGACTCACGGGAAGATATCACAACACAACTCTACAAATAAAATAAGTCATACAAGCATCATATTACAAGCCAGGGGCCTCGAGGGCTCGAATACAAGAGCTCTATCATAGACGAGTCAGCGGAAGCAACAATATCTGAGTACAGACATAAGTTAAACAAGTTTGCCTTAAGAAGGCTAGCATAAACTGGGATACAGATCGAAAGAGGCGCATGCCTCCTTCCTGGGATCCTCCTAAACTACTCCTGGTCGTCGTCAGCGGGCTGCACGTAGTAGTAGGCACCTCTCGAGTAGTAGTAGTCGTCATCGACAGTGGCGTCTGGCTCCTGGGCTCCATCGTATGGTCGCAACAATCGAGTAAAGAAAGGGGGAAAGGGGGAGCAAAGCAACCGTGAGTACTCATACAAAGTACTCGCAACCAAGGAGCTACACTACATATGTATGCATTGGTATCAAATGAAAAAGGGGTGATCATATGTGGACTGAACTACAGAATGCCGGAATAAGAGGGGGATAGCTAGTCCTTTCGAAGACTACGCTTCTGGCCACCTCCATCTTGCAGCATGTAGAAGAGAGTAGAAGGTAAGTTCACCAAGTAACATCGCATGTCATAATCCTAACCGATGATCCTCCCCTCGTCGCCCTGTGAGAGAGCGATCACCGGTTGTATCTGGCACTTGGAAGGGTGTGTTTCATTAAGTATTTGGTTCTAGTTGTCATAAGGTCAAGGTACAACTCCAAGTCGTCCTGTTACCGAAGATCACGGCTATTCGAATAGATTAAGTTCCCTGCAGGGGTGCACCACATTTCCCAACATGCTCTATCCCCTTTGTCCGGACACACTTTTCTGGGTCATGCCCGGCCTTGCAAGATCAACACATTGCAGCCCTATCTGGGCACAACAGAGAGGTCAGCACGCCGGTCTAAATCCTATGGCGCAGGGGTCTGGGCCCATCGCCCATTGCACACCTGCACGTTGCGTACGCGGCCGGTGAGCAGACCTAGCAACCTCCATTACAAAGGAAGTTGCGTTACGCGGTCCAACTTGGCGCGCGCCACTCAGTCGCTGACGTCACGAAGGCTTCGGTTGATACCACGACGTCAAGTGCCCATAACTGTCCCCGCGTAGATGGTTAGTGCGTATAGGCCAGTGGCCAGACTCAGATCAAATACCAAGATCTCGTTAAACGTGTTAAGTATCCGCGAACGCCGACCAGGGCCAGGCCCACCTCTCTCCTAGGTGGTCTCAACCTGCCCTATCGCTCCGCCTCAAAGTAATAGTCGGGGGCCATCGGGAACCTAGGCCCACCTCTACCGGGATGGAGCCACCTGCCCCTTCAGCCCCCATCTCCAAACAGTATCACCGGTAATGTAATAGTGTAAAGTATATAGTATATTCCCATGATCACCTCCCGAAGTGATCACAGCCCAGTAGTATAGCATGGCAGATGTACAAGAGTGTAGGGCCACTGATGGAACACTAGCATCCTATACTAAGCAGTAGGATAGCAGGTAAAGGTAACAACACTAGTAGCAAGGACAGGCTATGCAGCAGTATAGGATTAAATGAAAACAGTAACATGCTACACTACTCTAATGCAAGTAGTATAGAGAAGAGTAGGCGGTATCTGGTGATCAAGGGGGGGGCTTGCCTGGTTGCTCTGGCAAGAAGGAGGGGTCATCTCCGATGTAGTCGAACACACGGACATCGGCATCGGTCTTTGAGTCTACCGGAAAGGAGTAACGGAGGGGGAACACAATAAATAACAAAGCAATCAAATGTAACACAAAGCAAGACGTGGCAATACGTTGTGCTAGGGGTGACCTAACGTAGGGATAGGCGATACCGGCGAAGGCTGGAAACATCCGGGAAAGTATTCCCAGTGTTTTGCGTTTTTGAGCAGATGAACCGGAGGGGGAAAGTTGCGTGTTTGCTATGCTAGGGAGGTGTGGCGGAAAAACGGGCTGCGTATCCGGGTTCGTCTCGTCGTTCTGAGCAACTTTCATGTACAAAGTATTTTCATCCGAGTTACAGTTTATTTTATATGATTTTTCAAAGTTTTATTCATTTTCTGAAATTATTATTAATTTGAAATTAATAGACAAAATGCTATGGGTACCCAGCCCTTTGTACACAGAATGTACATAGAGGCTGACATGTGGGCCAGGGGACCCAGTTGACCAGTCAAAGTTTGACTGGTCAACAAGGGTGGGGCCCTACGTCATTGGTGCCTAGTTAACTAATAGTTTTAGTTAAACTAATTAGGTAGTTAACATGTTAATTAAATAGACTAATTAGATTGCGTGCATTCGCACTCATGTTGAATAAATAGGATCAAAATGACGGTGTCTAAGGATACTGACGAATATTGCCAGACATATGGAAAGCATCCATAATGCAAGCAGACAAGTATTGTAGAGCAATAAGCTACTAAGGATTTCTGGAGGATCAAATAGTATTTCAAAGACTTTCGCGAAATACATGTATCCACTAGGGATGAGCGGATACTCGATAAGTACGAGAAATTATTCGTAGGGGTATTCAGGTGGTAAAGAAATGCAAGGCGGTAGGCACAAGGGATTCTCAGACTTTCGGAGAATTTTTCAGGGTATCAAGTAATTTCAAGGGCAACTGGGGATGAAGATATGAACGACAAGTGTAAGTAGTTATCCACAAGGGTTTATCGATGAAAGGGATTTTCAAAAGCGATGGCACAAGTCTCGAGAGAACATCATAGAGTATCTTCAGAATCTTCTGGTGCAGCAGGCGATCATCTGGAATGAGGGGCTCTCCAGAGAAAGTATCATTGAGAACCTAAAGTTAGATTTAGTAAAACCATTTTAATCCGAACAGAAGAGAAATCAGAGTCCCAGAGTATAGACGAGGAATAAAAGATCCTAATACCACCCGATGGCGACATGGGCCCGTAAGCCACACATCCATGTTAGTAAAAGTTTTGTAATTACTAGACTCAACTCCGGCCGAGGAGTGTGGATGGGGGATTCCTACAGGCAGTCGGCTCTGATACCAACTTGTGATGCCCCTGATTTGACCGTACACTAATCATACACGCAAATGTGTACGATCAAGATCAGGGACTCATGGGACGATATCACAACACAACTCTACAAATAAAATAAGTCATACAAGCATCATATTACAAGCCAGGGGCCTCGACGGCTCGAATACAAGAGCTCGATCATAGACGAGTCAGCGGAAGCAACAATATCTGAGTACAGACATAAGTTAAACAAGTTTGCCTTAAGAAGGCTAGCATAAACTAGGATACAGGTCGAAAGAGGCGCATGCCTCCTGCCTGGGATCCTCCTAAACTACTCCTGGTCGTCGTCAGCGGGCTGCACGTAGTAGTAGGCACCTCCCGAGTAGTAGTAGTCATCATCGACAGTGGCGTCTAGCTCCTGGGCTCCATCATCTGGTCGCAGCAATCGAGTAAAGAAAGGGGGAGCAAAGCAACCATGAGTACTCATCCAAAGTACTCACAGGCAAGGAGCTACACTACATATGTATGCATTGGTATCAAATGAAAAAGGGGTGATCATATGTGGACTGAACTGCAGAATGCCGGAATAAGAGGGGGATAGCTAGTCCTTTCGAAGACTACGCTTCTCGCCACCTCCATCTTGCAGCATGTAGAAGAGAGTAGAAGGTAAGTTCACCAAGTAACATCGCATGGCATAATCCTAACCGATGATCCTCCCCTCGTCGCACTGTGTGAGAGAGATCACCGGTTGTATCTAGCACTTGGAAGGGTGTGTTTTATTAAGTATCCGGTTCTAGTTGTCATAAGGTCAAGGTACAACTCCAAGTCGTCCTATTAACGAAGATCACGACTATTCGAATAGATTAACTTCCCTGCAGGGGTGCACCACATTTCCCAACACGCTCAATCCCCTTTGTCCGGACACACTTTTCTGGGTCATGCCCGGCCTCGGAAGATCAACACGTCGCAGCCCTACCTAGGCACAACGGAGAGGTCAGCACGCCGGTCTAAATCCTATGGCGCAGGGGTCTGGGCCCATCACCCATTGCACACCTGCACGTTGCGTACGCGGCCGGTGAGCAGACCTAGCAACCTCCATTACAAAGGAAGTTGCGTTACACGGTCCAACTTGGCGCGCGCCGCTCAGTCGCTGATGTCACGAAGGCTTCGGCTGATACCACGACGTCGAGTGCCCATAACTGTCCCCACGTAGATGGTTAGTGCGTATAGGCCAGTGGCCAGACTCAGATCAAATACCAAGATCTCGTTAAACATGTTAAGTATCCGCGAACGCCGACCAGGGCCAGGCCCACCTCTCTCCTAGGTGGTCTCAACCTGCCCTGTCACTCCGCCTCAAAGTAACAGTCGGGGGCCATCAGGAACCCAGGCCCACCTCTACCGGGATGGAGCCACCTGCCCCTTCAGCCCCCATCTCCAAACAACATCACCAGTAATGTAACAGTGTAAAGTATATAGTATATGCCCGTGATCACCTCCCGAAGTGATCACAGCCTAGTAGTATAGCATGGTAGACGGACAAGAGTGTAGGGCCACTGATGGAACACTAGCATCCTATACTAAGCAGTAGGATAGCAGGTAAAGGTAACAACAGTAGTAGCAAGGACAGGCTACGCAGTAGTATAGGATTAACTGAAAGCAGTAACGTGCTACACTACTCTAATGCAAGCAGTATAGAGAAGAGTAGGCGATATCTGGTGATCAAGGGGGGGGGGGGCTTGCCTGGTTGCTCTGGCAAGAAGGAGGGGTCATCTCCGATGTAGTCGAACACACGGACATCGGCAGCGGTCTCTGAGTCTACCGCAAAGGAGTAACGGAGGGGGAACACAATAAATAACAAAGCAATCAAATGTAACACAAAGCAAGACGCGACAATACTTGTGCTAGGGGTGACCTAACGTAGGGATAGGCGATACCGGCGAAGGGGGGGAAACATCCGGGAAAGTATTCCCAGTGTTTCGCATTTTTGAGCAGATGAACCGGAGGGGGAATGTTGCGTGTTCGCTATGCTAGGGAGGTGTGGTGGAAAAACGGGCTGCGCGTCCGGGTTCGTCTCGTCGTTCTGAGCAACTTTCATGTACAAAGTATTTTCATGTGAGTTACGGTTTATTTTATATGATTTTTCAAAGTTTTATTCATTTTCTGAAATTATTATTAATTTGAAATTAATAGACAAAATGCTATGGGTACCCAGCCTTGTGTACACAGAATGTACATAGAGGCTGACATGTGGGCGTGGGGACCCAGTTGACCAGTCAAAGTTTGACTGGTCAACAAGGGTGGGGCCCTGCATCATTGGTGCCTAGTTAACTAATAGTTTTAGTTAAACTAATTAGGTAGTTAACATGTTAATTAAATGGACTAATTAGATTAATTAATTAATTCATTTAACTAATTAACTAATTATTTTAATTATTATATCCTTTTATTCATTTATTTTTCCTTTTAGGGTGGACCCTGCATGTCATTGGCCAGGGACTTAACGGGCGTGCGGTTACGGGCTTCGGGGATCCGGGCGTCGCCCGTTTGGTGAAACCGCATGGGGCAGGGGGTCAGCGTGCGCCAGCCGGCGCCGGGCGCGGCGGCGAGGCGCCAGCGGCATGGGCGACAAGAGGCACGGCATCGACAGTGGGATGAAGCAGCGCGGGGGCGTGGTGCCAACTTAATCAACAAATGATTCTAGCAGTTGGACCATTGGATGTTAATCCAACAGCCATGTTGCATCTTCAACCTCTGTTCTTGCTCCTCTCTCCCGTGGGCGGCAGTGCTGCCACGCACCCAAACCAGTCAAGTTTCCCACTCATCTCCATCTCCGACTCCATTGTCGCGTCTTCCCCATCTCCAGGTCGTTCCAGTCTGGGGGCTCGACGTGATCCACCGGCCTTGGTGCGCTCGGCACGGTGTGGTCAACGTGGTCAACAAACAAGACTCATCAGAAGATGACTGTATGTGAGAGGCTGACAGTGGGGACGCACCACGCCCATGGACCCATGCATGCAACTGCATCCTTTTTACCATGAAAGATAATGTTTTCTCCCCCTGATAGCTGGGACCCACCAGCTACATCTTCGCACGCAAGGAAGTGCGACCTTAATATGGGCAAAAAAATGATTCCCCCCTGACAGTTGGGAACCAGCAGCTATATCTTCGCACACAAGGAAGTGCGTACTTATCCTCCCTAACGGCTGGGACCCACCCGGTCGAAGCGTACATACCGTTGTCTGTCTTGTCATGAACGTGTACGTACATACTGGTCAATCGGTCGCTCTGCAACGATGAACCGTGGGCGAGTAAGTAGCGGCACATGTTATAGTAGATCCCCCCATGTACCAGTTTAGGCTACCCCGTCTAAACCGTGTACACGTACATACAACCACACGCCAAAAAATACGACCACCTACGTACATACGAGCGGTGTCTCAAAATGCGTACTCGCGCATACGGATGGCCAGGGCTCGTGTACATGGAGAGGCAACGGAGGGCAGTGATGTTCTCCTGTTCATCTTCAGCTAACCGGCTAGGTCGGCACGGAGGAAACAACGTCGTGTTCACTGGGAGCCAAGTGACTGGGCCGGAACGCGTCCTGTTCTTTGGGAGGCAACAGACTGGGTCAGAATGGGTCGTGTTCAATGGGAGCCAACTGGCTTGGACGAAACAGCCTGAATGGGGTCTGGCATACCACAAAGTGGAGGAAAACGGCCTTGTGTTCGACCACGTATGGTCGAAATGGGGTCCTGTTCATCGGGAAGGGTCTAGCGTACCGCAAAATGGAGGAAACGGACTTGTGTTCAAGCTCCTATGGTTGAAACGGGGTGATGTTGATCGGGAGGGGTGCGGCGTACCGCAAAATGGAGCAAACCGACTTTTGTTGGAGCGTCTACGGTCAAAACGGGGGCCCTGTTCATCGAGAGGGGTGTGGCGTACCGCAAAACAGGACTCCACGAGATACTGTTCATCCACCGTCTACTGCCTCGCTCCAGCCTCCATGGGCTACTTTTATCCACTGTCGACTTCCTCCAGCCTCCACCCGCTGTTGTCCATCCACCGTCGACTTCCTCCAGCCTCCACCTACTACTGTTCATCCACCGTCGACTTCCTCCAGCCTCCACCAGCTACTATTCACCACGGGGGTCCTTGTGACAGCCTGGCTTATTAGGGATGATAGACTACTCATATCAATAATGACTTCCTTCTTTTCCGGAAGCCCATTCGGACATAACTCCAAAGTTAAGCATGCTCGGCTTGGAGTAATTTTAGGATGGGTGACAGACCGGGAAGTTGCTCCTAGGTGCGCACGAGTGAGGACAAAGTGCATAGAAAAGACTAGTATTGATCTCTGGGGCCAGTCTAGACCCCGCCAGGAGTAACGACCACCGGCGGGTGTGTCCGGGGTGGATGCACAGACGTATGTGCCAAGAGAGAACGTTCATGTGGCCCGACGAGGACGTTGGTTCCTCTGAGTGGGGGCGTATGTGCCAGCCTGGCTTATTAGGGATGATAGACTACTCATATCAATAAGGAATCCCTTCTTTTCCGGAAGCCCATTCAAACAGAACTGTAAAGTTAAGCGTGCTCAGCTTGGAGTAATTTCAGGATGGGTGACCGACCGTGAAGTTGCTCCCAGGTGCACACGAGTGAGGACAAAGTGCGCAGAAAAGACTAGTATTGATCTGTGGGACCAGTCTAGATCCCGCCAGGAGTAACAACCACCGACGGGTGTGTCCGGGGTGTTACAGTCCTATTCAACCAGCCCTTCACGGGCTACTGTTCATCCAGCCCTCCACCAGCTACTGTTCAACTGTCAGGACCCCGATTGCAAGTCACATCGATCTAGCCGGTAACACCTCATATCACTTTGCGGCCTCACGCACGGTACCCCACGGGTGTCGCCTTACCATGGCCCAGGACCATTTGCGCCTTTTGGCTCACGTATATGATAGTGTCGCTAGCATCCATATGACAGAGAACCCGGGCCGACATGGCTAGTTGTGAACCCAAAGCGGCACAGACCTATGTAGATAGGCATACATGAATCACATCGAACATGTTGGTCATCAACGCGTGATTCTGGGCTGTAGCACTGGGCTAACAGGACTCCGGGGAACCCCGAGCTGTAGCAGGCTAGACAGGACTCCGGAGGTCACCGTGTGACATTTCCCCGAAGGGACAGACATAGGGACGAAGTGAAACACATGCCGGCCAGTCAAGTGTCCTGAACAGTAGTGCTGGGCTAGCAGGACTCCGGTGAACCGGGTTGTAGCGGACTACTATGGCTCGAGGAGCACTAGACTACATTTCCCCATATGAAAGGCTGCCAAGGATAAACAACTAGATTGTCGGATCCCACTCATACCAAGCATTTCAATCATACACACAATATGCCCGATATGAGTACATACAACATGGCATCACAACAAAACTCTACAATTCAAGTACTTTATTTAAAGGCTCCAGGGAGCCATACATAACATGTTCATACAGATAGGGTCACATGACCCAACACTCAAGTCATACAAACATACAAGCACATGCGAAAGCAACTAGTCTGAGTACAGACTCTAGAAAGAAAGAAGGCTTCTCGAAGCCTGTCTATCTACATAGGCCCTCCATGGCCAGGATCACCACCTGGGTGGCTAGTCACTTGTCGACGTCAAGGTCTACATAAAACCCATCGGAGGGGGCGGTGTTGTCGTCTGAAAATAGTAATTAAGCAAACAGGAGTACAAAGGTACTCAGCAAGTCTTACATCAGAACCTACTATACATGCTTATTCTCAAGAAGGTAGTGGGGTAATGCAGCAAGCCAGATTTGACTCTTGGCTAAGCTATCCTACGGAACTTCACCAGTAAAATAGTTTTCGCACACGAGTCCACTACTCACCAACACAATACTCCACCAGGGATCCTCCCTCGTCATCCTACGAGAGGGCCATCCTCGACACTCACACTTATCTTGAGTCTTTTAGTAGTATCCATTAACTTTTCTATGAACTGTATATGCAACCAAGTAGTCCTTTACCGCGGACGCGGCTATTCGAATAGTTTTATACCCTGCAGGGGTGTACTTCATCACACATGTTTCCACCACTTAGCGTCTGCACACGACATGTGCTCGGCAGACTTCAAGCGAAAGCCGACGTGGGTGTAGACCACGACCTGACTAACCTCACAAGTCTCTAGTCCAGGTTTATCGCCTATTCAGGTTCCATCCGCAAGGAAATCCGGCCGGGGTGTCCTCAACGGCCCCAAACGATGTGTACAGGGTCCCGAAACGCCAAACGGGCGCCCGGCATACCCGGCCACGGTGTATCTACCGCATCATAGCCCACCCCTAGGGTCAGCGCTACGCACGGCCGCCAACACATGTCCTACATACACCAGAAACTAATTACAACTCCTGGACAGAGGCGAGAGGGGTCAGTAAGTCGAGCGGGGTCATATTTCAGGGCCTAATGTGTGGTAGTAGCTGAATCTTAAATCACACATACAGATCTCAGTTCTTAGGGACGGCCTCAATGAAACAACCCACCATGTACTCCTACATGGCCTCTCATCGATACCTTTACCAAAACATGTTCAACACATCCCTCACATTACCGGCATAAGCATTTCACTCTAGCCCATCTCCCAGATGAACCAGACCTGACACAATTCTAAGCATAGCAGGCATAGCAAAGTAGGAATCACATACATGGCTCAATCAACTCCTACACATGCTAGTGGGTTTCATGTAGTTACTGTGGCAATGACAGGTCATGCAGAGGATAAGGGTTCAACTACCATAGCACACAACAGTTTGAATCGCATTGTCTTAATGTAGTAAGCAAGAGCAGCAACGAGAACATGGGTTTGTATCGGAATGATCAATGGTTGCTTGCCTGATGGAGTGGTAGCGGGATACTGCCCTTCAGTTGGATACTCGTGAATATCCTTGGAGGCAGAACCTACCACGGAGAACACATCGGAACACAATCAACGCATGACGATATGCAACAATATGATGCATGCTATGACATGGCAATATGATTGTGTCTTGGCCTAATGCAAGCTAAAATAGAAAGGGATGAACTCATTTGAATCAAAGATTCAAATATTAGCTCATTAAACATGGCATTTATAGTGCATTACCTTATTCTGCCTAAACAGCAAGGTAAACTTGTTTTGTCATGCATGAAACCATTACAGATGGATAGATTGAATTTTTCTGATAATGTTTCATATATAATTTATCTCATTTGGAGCTATGGTTGAATTTCTATGAGTTTTTGAAGTTTTAAACATTTTCTAGAATTTCCTGAATAAAAATAAATCCAGAAAATGCAATACTGCGTCAGCATTGCGTCATGCTGACCTCAGTAGGTCAAAGGCGCCAGCCCAGGTCAAACCTGACTAGTGGGCCCCTTCTGTCAGCCTCTCAGCTAATTAGCAAAATTAGATTAACACTAATTAGTTGTCAGTGGGGCCTGGGCCCACATGTCAGTGACTAATTTAATTAAAATTAACTAAGACTAATCCTAATTTAGTTAGCCGACCGGCCCCACCTGTCATAGACTCAGGGGGTCTTCCTGGGCCCACCCAGGGGTCAAACTGGGTCAACTCGCCGGCGGCTCGGCACCGGCGAGGCCCGAGATGGCGGAGGGCTTCGGATTTGGTCCTCCAGTGATCAAATCAACGACGGAGACGTGCTACGCGTACCTGGGGCTCGTGCGCATCTAGTGGGGCAAGTGGGAGGAGCTGGGGTGGAGCGAGCTCGCCGGAATCGAGCTCGTGGCGGCGGCCGGAGTTCGGGCGAGGTGGGTTTCGACGCTACGGTGCACGAGAGGGAGAACTGGGGGTGGCTATGGGTTCTTGGTGCTGCACTGAGCACGGTGAGGCGCTCCGTTGTGGGCTTGCACGGCTGTGGCCACGGCTACGCCATGGCCAGCGGCGAGAAGCTCTCGGCCACGGTGGAAAATGGAGCTAGGGGACGAGCGCGAGCACGAGAGAAGAGGGGAAAGGGAGAGGAGCTCACAGCGGAGTCGAAGAGGGGGTCAGTGGGCTCGGGGAGGTCCTTGCGGCGGCGAATTCGACTGGAGATGGCTCGGGTGCCTGAGGTTGAAGACGAGGGCGAAGGCGGCGATGCAAGGCCTCCGGCGATGCGTGGCTCGATGGGGAGGACGAGGGAGTCGAGGCGGAGCTAATGGGCTCGTCGGAGGGGCGAGGGAGTGGCTGTAGTGGCAACTACGGCGATCGGCGGCGAGGGACGTGCTCGGCCGTCGC